>NW_028145128.1:0-11372 GCF_050947405.1 Trichoderma evansii
TTTATAATTTTTAATATTTAAATTTTAAATAATTAAAATTTTTATTTAAAAATTATTTTAATATATATTAATTTTAATTTTAAATTAAAATATAAATTAATAAATATTTTATTTTAATTTTTATTATTTTATTTTATATATAATTAATTTTATTTTAAGTTTTTTTAAATTTTTTAAATTTATAAATTAATTAATTTAATTATTAAAAATTAATTAATTAATTAATAAATTCTAATTAAAAATAAATAAATAATTAATTAATTTTTTAATTATTAATTAATTAAAGTTTATATTAATAAATATTTTAAAAGAATTATTAAATATTTAATTATTAATATATATAATAATTAAAAATTATTATAATAATATATAAATAATATATTTTTATAAAAAAATTATATATAATTATTATATTTATTATTTAATTTAAAAATAATATATTTATATTTTTTTAAATATTTATTTAAAATTATTATATTAATTAATAATCTTTTATAATTTATTTATAATTTTTAATTAATTAAAAATATTTATTATATATTTCTTATTTTTTATTAAAAATAAATTTTAATTATAAAGAAAATATTAATATTATTTTATTATCTCTTATATAATTAGTTATAAATATTAAATCTAGTTTTTTTAATAGCTTTTATTATATTATAAATAATTTTATTAATAAAAGCTTTAATAATTTTATTTATAATAAAGAAAATTATAAACTAGAAGAAAATAAAAATTTTAAAATATATATTTTTTATTATAATTTATTTATAAGAATTTTATTACTTATTATACCCAGGGTTATTATTTTAATAATAAAAAATTAATAATTCTTTAGAAATTTATTAGTATATATATTAATATATTAGCTTTAATATAATAAATATAATATTATAAATCATATTATTAAATACCTTATTTTTTAAAGTTTTTAATAATATATATATTTATTATATAATATATTTAATAGCTTAGTAATTTATAATTTGTTTTTATTTTATTATTAATTTTATTTAATAAATATAAATTTTTAAATAAAATATTTAATAATTAATAGAAAATATAATATTAAATTATATAATAAAATAAATATATTATATAATAAATTAATTATATTCTTATTAAATTATATTTTTATAATATATTATTTAATATTTATATATTTTTTTAATAATTAAAATAAGTATTTTAAAAAAAAGTATTAATAAAATAATAATTTTAATTAAATTTAATAAATATTAAAAAATAAAATTAAAATATATAATATAAGTTCTTTTTATTTTTTATAGCTTTATTATAATAAATTTATTATAATAAAATTATATTTTATAAATAATATATTTATATTTATTTTATATATTAATTTTATATTATATAATAAGGTTATTATTTAATAATAGTTTATATTATTAGTATTTTAAAAAAAAATAAAATATATTATTTTTATTATTAATAAATTAATTTTATTTTTTTTATTAGCTTAATAAATATAATATAAAAAAAATTTTTTTTATTTTTTTTTTAATTATTATTAATAAAATATAAAATTTATTATTAAATTTATTATTAATTTTTATTTTTTATAAGTATTATATTTAATATAATAATTATTATATTTATTATAATTAAATTTATTTACTTATTTTATTTACTTTAATTATAAATAATAAATTTACTTAGTAAACTAATAAAAATAAATATAAAAATAAATTAGTTTTTTTAAAAAATTAAAAAAAATAAATTTAATTTTTTAATAAAATAAAAAAAATTATTTATTTTTATTTTTTATTAATAAAATATAAAATTAATTATAATAATAAAATAAAAGATAAAAAATTATTAATTAATATAATAACTTTATTATATAATTATAATTATAAAATTAAAAATATAATTAAAAGTTTTAAATTTTTTAATTTAATTTACTATTATTAAACTAAGTATTTTAAAATAGCTTATAATTATTACAGGTTAAGTTTTATAAGAAAAATAATAAAAAATTAAGTAAAGCTAGGTGTATTTTTATTATTAAATAACTGCTAGGTATTATTAAAGGATTATATTTATATTTATTTTTTTTTTTTTTTAAAAAAATATTTTTTTTTTTTTATATTTTTTTTTTATAATAATTAATTTTTAATTAATTATATTAAATTTTTTTTTTTTTTTTTTAATTAAAAATATAAAATTTATTAATATAATATAAAATATTTATTTAAATTTAAAAAATAATAATTAATATTTAATTAATTATATCCTAGCTTTTTTATTACTTAATATATTACTTTTTTTTTATAATATTAACCTAGTATTATTTAAATATAATTTATATAATTTTTTAAATTTATAAATAAAAAATATTTTATTAAATAATATTTTATAAATAAATATATTAAATTTAAATATAATTTAATAATAATTTTTTTTATAAATATATTTATTTTTATTTTTAAAAATATAAAATTTTATTATTAAAAATAAAAGTAAATAAATAATTTATATAAGATTTATAAATATTAAATTTATAAATAATATAATAATATATATTTACTTAATATTTTTTATAATTTAATATTAATTAGCTTTTAAAAAAAACTCTTATTATTATTATATATATTATTATTAATATTAAAAACTAGGTATAATAAAACTAGTTTATATTTATATTATAAATTTATTTAAAATTACTTTTAAACAAATTATTTTTAATTAATTATAACTTAAGTAATAATAATAAATATATTATTTATATTTATATTAAAAATAATAATAATAATAAAAATAAAAAAAGCTATAAAATTATAAATAAAAGTTATTAAATAATATATTACTAGCTAATATAAAAGATTATAAAAATAATTTTAAATATAATAATATTTTTTATATTTTTTTATTTTTTTATTATTAACTTTTAATTAGTTTATTATAATTTTTTTATAAATAAAAATTAAAATTTTTTTTTTAAAAATATAAAAATTATATTATAAAAATTAAATAAAAAATAATAATAAATTTTTAAAATTTTAATAACTTTTTTATAATTAAATTACTAGTTTTTTATATTAAAACTTATTTAATTTTTACTAATTAAATTTATTTAAATATTATTAATTTTTTAAATATATTAATATTTTTTATTATTTTAATAATTATAAGTTATTTTTTATAATATTAATAATTTATTTTTAATTTATTTTTAAACTTATATATAAGTTATAAATAAAATTATTATTTTACTTTATTATTATTTAAATTTTTTAAAAAAATTAAAATATATTAAAAATATTTTAATAAATAAATAAAATATTATAAAAAAAAATAAAATTTTTAAAAATAATAAAAAAAATAAAAAAAAATTTAATAAAAGTAATAATATAAATATTAATTAATTATATTATTTTTTATATATATATATTTTTTTTAATAATATTTTAATACTTTTAATATTTTTATTATTTTAAAATAAATTTTCTTATTTTAAGTTTTTATTTATTAAAAAAAATATAATTATTAATAATATAATTAAATATATTTTTATTTATAATATATAAAAAACTAGCTTTTAATTTATTTTTTAATTATTATATTTTTTATATTTATTATTTTTATTATTTTTTAAATTATTTAATTACTTATAAATAAAAATTAAATTAAAAACTTTACTTTTATTATAATAATAAAAGTAAATAAAAAATAAGTAATTACTAGTTTATTATTAATTATTAATTAAATATATTTAAAAAATATATTTATTATAAGTTTTTTAATAAGTAATATATTTTTATTAAAACTTTTATTTTTTTTATTATTTAAAAGCTTTAAAATTTAATTATTAAATATAATTATTTAATAAGTATTTAAAAATATAATAATTATTAGCTAAGTATTAACTTTTAATAATTTAAATTTTAAAAATACTAGTAATATAAATATAAATAAGCTTAAATAATAAAACTTAAATATAATTATATTATTAAATATATTATTAGTAAAAAAATTATTAAAAAATAATAATTTTAAAATATTTATATAAATATTTTTTATAAAATTAATATTAATATTATTAACTTTTTATTTATTTTAATTAAAAGTTTTATTATTTATATTAATATAAGTAATTTCTAAGTTATTTATAACTAGCTTTTAATTTATTTTTAAAATTATAAGTTTAATAAAAATACTAGTTTTATTATTTATAAATATAAAATTTAAAATAAATTTATTAAAATTATTATTAATAAATTAAAAAATATTAATATTTTAAAAGAAATTTTAAATAATAAGTAATAAATTAGCTAGTTTTTAATTAGTTTTTAACTTTTAATTTATAACTAGTTAAATATAAAATTTAAATAATTTTAAAATAATTTTAATTTAAATTAATATTTAAAATTATAATAAAAATATTATAATATAAAATATATAAAAACTTACTTTTATTTTATTAAAAATTAATATTTAATTTAATACTAGTTTAATTTTACTTTTATTTTAAAATTTATTTTATTTTTTTTTTAATAAATTATAAATAAATTATTTTAACTAGCTAGTAATTAATTATATTTATATTTATATTTTAAAAATTATAATTTTTAAATTTATAATATAAAATTATAATTTTCTTTTAGCTAGTTAAAAATTAACTAGTTTTTATATTTTTTTTAAATTTTATAATTAATAAAATTAAATTTTTTAATTTAAATATTTTTATTATTAAAATAACTTTTTTATTTAATATAATAAAAGCGCTTTTTATTATTATATTTATAATTTATAATTTTTTTAATTTTATATTATTTTTTTTTATTATAAAAGAATTATATAATAATAAGCTAGGTTTTAATTTTTTATTATTATATTACTTTAGGTTTATTATATTAAATATATTATATATTTTAATTAAAAATAATAATAATAGCTTATATATAAAACTATTAAAGTTTATAATTTTTTAAATTTAATAAAACCTAGTATATTTTTTTACTAGCTTATAAGTAAATTATTATAAATTAAAATATTTAGTAAAAATAAAAACCTAGTTACTAATATTAAATTTTTTATTTTATTATTTATTATTATATTATTTTTAATATATTTTATTAAATTTTTATAATATTATAAAAACTAGTTTATATATATTTTTTAATAGTTTTACTTTTTTAATTATTTTTTTATTTATTTATAATAATATTATTTTTATAATAAATAAAAATTTTAAATAATATTTTAAAAATAAAAATATAAAAAAATAGTTATAAGTTAAATATATAATTATATTATATATAAATTAAATAAATAAAAATTTCTTAATTTAATTTAATTAATTTTTATTATAATATATTTATAAATAATATTTTAATTTTTAATTTTAATTTTTTATTTAATTATTAATTTAAAAATAAAAAGTAATATTAAATTATTTTTTATAATTAAAAAAATAATAAAAACTTTATTAAAAAACACTTATAAATATATTTTTTTAATTTATAATTATATTTTATAATATTTTATAATATATATATATATATATTAAAAAAACTTATTAATAAATATATTATTAATTATTTTTTTATATATAAAATATATAAAAAATATTTAATAAACTAGTTTATAATTATAAAAATAATATTATAATTATATTTTTTATATTAAATTTTTAATAAATTTATAATAAAATTTATAAAAATTTCTTATTATAATTAAATTAATTATAATAAAAATATTAATTTATTATATAATAAATAATATTTAGCTTTTATAATTTAATAAATTATATAAATATTAATATATATTTTTATATTTTATTTTATATTTTATTAAAAGAATATTTTAATAATTTTTTTAAATATTTTATTAATTTTTTAATATTTAATAATTAAATTATTATAAAATAATATAAGTATTTTTATTTTTATATTATAAGAAATAAATATTTAATTTTAATAATATAATAATTTATTATTATTTATATATTAGTATTATTATAATAACTTATTTATAAAATTAAACTTATTAATTTTTATTTTTATAAGTTTTATAATTTAAATATTTTTTTTTAAGCTTTTTATAAAACTTATAAAAATATATAACTAGTTTTTAATAATATTTTAATATTTTTTTATTAAATTAAATCCTAGTTATTTACTTTAATTTTTTAAATAACTTATTAAAAAAAAATTACTTATTTAATTATAATTAAAAATTTTTTAATTAAAAAAGTTAATACTAGTTATAACTTAATATTTAAATAATTTTTACTTATTAATATTTAAATTTCTAATACCTTTTATAATATATTTATAATAATTATATAAGTTTTTTTATTTTTAAATTATTATAAAAAAATAAGTAAATAATTAAAAATTATTTTTTATTTTACTTTTTTATTTAATAAATTATATTTTTAAAATAATTTATTTATAAAATTAAATTTTTTTAAATATTATTTAATTTAAAAATTAAATAATATTAAATATTATAAAATATAAATTTATTTAATAATTAATTTTTTTTTATTAGTTAAATAACTGTAATTTAAATAATTTATAATAATATATATTTTATTTTTTATATAAAAAAAATAATATTTTTAAATTAAAAATATATAAATTATAACTAATATTTTTATATTTAATATTATATAATTTAATTTATAATTTTATAATTTATATAATAAATAAGTAATTAAATATTAAATATTTTATTATAATTATATAAATATTATACTAATAATAAATTTAAATATATTAGTTTTAATTTATATTAATATTTTTAAATTATAATAAATTAAAACTAGTTTTTTTAAAAAAATTTATTTTAATTAATTAAATATAATTAGCTTATTAGAATTTAATTTAAATATTATTTTTATTTTATTTTTTATTTTATTAATTAAAAAAATTAAAATTTTATTATAATTTTTAATAAATTTTTAATAAAAATTTATAAATTTTGAAAATAAAAATATTTTATTAATATTATAAAAATATAATTACCTAGTAATATTTTTAATATAAGCTTATTTTATATATATTTTATTAAGTTAAATAATAAATTTTAAATAAAATATTAATATTATATAAAATTTATATTTTTAAAAATTTATATATAATTTATATTATTATAATTTTTTTAAAATTATAATTATATATTTTTTATATGTTACTAGGTTATTATTATATATAAAAATATTATTTAAATATATTATATAAATAAAATTAATAAGCTTTTATAAAATTAAATTAATATAATTTTAAAAAGTTATAATAATATTTATAAATTTAAAAAAAAAACTTAATATTTATAATAATTATATTTATAATAAAATATTATTTTATATTTATTTTTTTTATAAATATATATTTAATAATATATATTTTTTAAATTTAATTTTATATAAATAATTATTTTTTTAAATTAATTTAAAATTTTATAAATAAGAAAAAAAAATATTTAATTTTTATAAGTTATTTTATTTAAAATATAATAATTAATATAAAATTATAATTTATTATTTTTTTTTACTATAAATAATATAAAAGTATTAAAAAAATTAATAAATTTTTATATTTATTTTTTAAATAAAATTATTTATATATATTTATAAAGTTTTTATAATTTAAGTTTTATTAAAATATAAATAAGTTTTTAAAAAAATAATTTTTTTAATTTTAAATAAATTAAATATATTAATTTTTAAATAAAAGCTAATTTTATTATTTTTTTTAATAAAAAAATATTTTTAAATTACTTATATTTAAATAATAATATAATAATTTTATTTTTATTATTAATTTTTTATAAAATATTTTATTATAATTTATAATTTATTTTATTATTATTAAGTATTATTAATTTTAATAAATTTATAATTATATATATTTAAATAATTTAATTTTATTTTTTAACTTATTTTTTTAATATTATTAATTTAAAATTATTTTTAATAAAAAAATAATATTAATAATTTATAATTTATAAAATAATAAAATTTATTTTTTTAAATTATAATTTTTTTAATAATATATTATTTATTATATTAGTAATATAAAAATTAATTAATTATTTTTTTATAATTTTTTAATTATTAATAAGTTTTATTATTTTTATTATTTTTTTATATATTTTATTAATATTATTAAAAAAAATATTTTTTATTTATTATATTATAAGTAATAAAAAAAATAAGTTTTTAATAAATTTTATATTTAATAAGTAAATATTATTTTTAAAATTAAATATAATATTTATATTTTTTTTATTTATTATTTAATTATAATTTTACTAGTTTTTATATAAGAAAATCTTATAATAAATTTAAATATTTTTTTTTTTTTTAAATTTAATAAGTATATTAAATTAGTTTTATATTAGGTTTAGTAGCAGGAGTATTTATTAAGTTTTTATATTTTTTAATAATATACTTATTATTTTAATATAATATATAATTTAATATTTTATAATTATTATAATAATAAGCTTTTTTATATTTTTAATATTTAAATATTTTTTTAAAATATTTATTATTTTATAATAAAATAATTATTAACTTTTTTTTTAATTTTATTTTTTTTTATTTTAATAAGTATTTATAATAAATTATAATATATAAAGTTTTAATTAAATTTAATATTTTTAATTTTATTTTAATTTTAAATTTTTAATTTTATATTTTTATTATATAATTTTATTTAAATATTTATTTTTTTTTAAATAATTAAATTTTTTTATATTTTTAATAAATATTTAATATGAAATTATTTAATTTTTATAAGTTTTAAAATAATAAAAAAAACTTTTATTAAAATTATATTAAATTAATTTATAAATATAAAAATTTTTTTTTTTAATATTTATTTAAAATATTTTAATTTTAAAAATATAATTATTATTTAAGTTTTTTTATTTTTAATATAAAAAATATATTATTTTATATATTTAAAAAAAAATAATTTTAAATTTTTATTATTTATTTATTTTATATTTTAATATTATTATATATTACTTATAAATTTATAATTAATAAACTAGATTTTTTTTATATTATTTAAATATTTTTTTAAATATAAATAAAATATAAATTTTAATTAAATTTAATAATTTATAAGTTTTTATTATAAAATCTTATTAAATTTTAATATAAAAATATTATAAAAGTTTTTTAATAAAAAGTTTTTAATTAATTTACTAGTAACTTATTTTTTTAATATAAAAGCTTTAATATTTTTTTAAATATAAAAAAATAAATTTTTTTTTTATTTTATAAAATTTTTTATAACTTATAATTTATATTTTTATAATTAACTAGCTTTTATATTAAATTACTTTTATAAAAAAAATTTTTTTTATTAGCTTTTAAAATAAAAAAAAGTTTTTATATATTAAAATTTACTTATATATTAAAAATAACAGGTTTTAAGCTAATAAATTATAATATATATAAAATACTTTTATTTTAAGTTTTTATTTTAATTTTTATTAATTTTTTTTTATTAAAAAAAATAAAACTATTATAAGTTAAGTCTTATAAAAAAAATAATAAAAAATTAAGTAAAACTAGGTGTATTTTTATTATTAAATAATTATTTATTTAATAAGCTTATAGTTATTTATTTTTTATAAAAATAATATTATTTAAAAATATTTTTTTTAAATTATAATATTTTTTTTATTTATATTAATAAGATTTTTTTAAATTATATATTTAAATTAAAAGCTTAATTAAAGAATTTTAAATTATTTAATTTTACTTATTATTATTAAATTTTATATTTATAAATAACTTATAATAAAAGCTTTAAAAAACTAAGAAAAAAAAGTTAATTATTATTTTAATATTTATTTTATTATAATTATTTTATTATATTTATTTATATATATATATATTTATTATACTAGTTAAATTATTAAAAATTAATATTATTCTTTTAATATTTAATAATTTATTTAATTTAAATTTAAAAAATAAGAAAATTAAAATAATAAGCTTATTATTTAATAATAATAAAACTAATAAAAAAATATTATCTTTTCTAATAAAAAATAATATTTTTTTTAATATAATTACTTTAGATTTTTTTAATAATTTATTATTTTATTATAATAAATAAAATATTTATTTATTAATATTTATTATTTTAATTTTATTAATAGTTATAAAAAATTATAAGAAAATAAATTAAATTAATATTAAAAAACTATTAAAAAATACTTATAAATAAGTATTATTAAATTTAAATATATATTTAAAAGTAAATTTAAAATCTTATAATTCTTTTTTTATAACTTTTAATATTTAAATTTTAAATAATTAAAATTCTTATTTAAGAATTATATTAATTTAAGTTTTAAATTAAAATATAAACTAATAAGTATTTTATTTATATATATATATTATTATTTTATTTTATTATAATTATTAATTTTATTATAAGTTTTTTTAAGCTTTTTAAAAGCTATATTAAAATATATATATTAATAATTTAATAAAACTTTAAAAACTTATTTTTATTTATTAAATTATAATAATATTATAAAATATATTTTTATTAAATTATTATTTTATTTATTATAAATTTTATTAATATAATTATAATATTTAATATTATAAAAAATAATATTATAAATAATAATTAAAATTATAAAATTTATTTTTTATTTTTTATTTTTAATTTTATTACTAATAATTAATTTTATTTTTTATTATTAAAAATAAAAATATATTAGTTTTATTATTAATATTAAAAACTAATTTAATTTTTTATATATAAAATAATTTATAAGTATTTATAAATAATTTATAAATATTAAAATTTTATATTTTTTATTTAATTTAATTTAATTATTATAAATAAACTAGAATTTTATAATTATATAAAACTTTTAATTTTTTTTTAAATTTTATTTTTATTATAATTTTTTAATTAATTATTAATATTTTTTTTTAATATATAAAATAAATTTTAATTATTTTAACTAATTTAATATTTTTAAATTTATAATAAATATTATAAAATTAAATTTTATTATTAATTTTTTTTTATATTAAATAATATTAATATTAGTATTACTAATTTAATTTATAATAAAAAAAATTATAAATTAAAATTTAATAAGAATTTTAAAATTTATATTTTTTAAAAAAATTTATATATAAGAATTTCATTATTAATTAATTTAAATAAAAAATATTAAATTAAAATTAAATATATTAAATAAGTTATTTTATTTATTTTATAAGTTAATAATTAAAATTATATATTATAAATAATATTATTTAAAAGTATTTTTTTTATATTATTTAATAATATTTTATATTTTTATAATATAGTTTTATTTTTTTAAGTGTTATTTGTTTTGTGTGTTGTTGT
>NW_028145127.1:0-11333 GCF_050947405.1 Trichoderma evansii
ATAATATTTTTTATATTTATATTTTAAGTTATTTAAAAAATAAAAATAATAATAATATATTATATAATTATAATTATAATTTAAATAAATATATTTTATATTATTATTTTTATAATATTTATATTAAAATTTTTTAATTAAACTTAAATTAAAGCTTTTATAATTATTAATATTATTATTGGATATTTTTATTACTTTTTTTAAATATTATTTAATATAAAATTATTTTTTAATAATATATTTTATTTTACTTTTTTAATAATAAGTTTTAATATAATATATATTTATTATTTTAATAATTTTTTTATTATTTTATTATTTTTTTTTATTATTTATTATTATTTAATTTTACAGTTATATATAAAATTTATTAATTTATATTTTAAGTATTTTATTATTTTTTAATATTTTTTATTTTTTTTATTAGCTGCTTTTTTTATTTATTTTAAATATAACTATTATTTTAATTTATAATTTAAATTAAATTTTATTTTTTTATAATTTAAATATTTAAGTAATTTAAAATAAGTTTTAACTTTTACTTTTTTTTTTAAAAAAAAGTTTTATTATTATATTTATATTATATTATTATTTAATTTTATATTTATATTTTAAATTTATTAATTTATATTTTAAATATTTTAAGTATTTATACTTTATATTTTTTAAATTATAAATATTATATTTATAATAATTATTAAAAATATAATAATTATAAAAAAATTTTTAAAATTTTATTATATTAATTTTTACTTTTTTAAATATTTTAATTATTTAAAGTTTTTTAAAATAATAATTTAATTTTTTTTTATTATTTTTATAAATAATATAATTATTATTATAATAAGTTATTTAATTTAAATTTATATAAGTATTTTTATATATAATATTAATTTAAGCTTTTTTTAATTAAGTAAATTATTTAAAAGTTATTTTTTTTTTATATTTTTTTTAATATAATAATTTTTTTTTATATAATTAAGCTTATTATAATAATAATATTTACTATTAAACTTTCTTTTAAATTTTCTTTTAAAATTCTTATTTTAATAATTAATAAAATTTAAATTTATTTTTCCTAGTTTATTATTATTTATTATGACCTGATCCTTATGGTTATAATAATGGGCTTACAGGGTAGGACTCACCGGATTAATAAAGGACCAAAGGTTTAATCAGGATGGGCTTGATGGGCTTGACTTACAAGCCATATAAGCTTATAGACTTATACGCTTAACCAGCTTGTTTTACAAGTTTAATAAGCTGTAAATATTATAAAAGCTTAACTAGATATATAAGTTAAGTTTTATACTTATTAGATAATTTAAATAGCTAGTTATTAATATATTAATTATAATATAATTAAAGTGTGACTTACTAAGTCTTATTAACTTTAATAGTAACTGATTATTATTACTTATTACTATTACTTATAGATCCTTTAACTTATTTGCTAATATAAACCTAGATTTTAAGTTTATTTTTTAAAAATCTTTTTATATTACTAATTTTATTTAAGAATTTAATAACTAAGTTATTATATATTAATAACTTTTATTTAAATAGTTACTAGACTTACAGGTAATATTAGGAAGTATATTTAATTATAAAATAAATAATAGTATTAATAAAAAACTTATAAGATTATTATAAGTAAAAGCTAATACTATAATTTAATTAGCTAATATAGAAAGATTAGTATAATAAATAAAAGTTTAATATACTGCGGATTAGTAAGCTATTAGTAATTTATAACAGTAACAAGGTGCGGCTTAAAATACTATTACTTAGTAAGCTTAAATTATTATAAACTTTTAAAAGCAGCTCTAGGGGATATAAGGTAATATAGTAATACTTGTACTAGTAGTAACTACTGTTACCTTTACTGTTAATATTATTTTATAATAATAAAACTCAGGAGAAGTATTTAAGTTAAAAATACTTATATTATTTAATAAAAATTTAAAAAAAATCTAAGCTTATTTTATAAATATAAAAAATTACTTTAGTTATTTTAAAATTATTATAAATACAAATAAATTTAAAGTTTATATAATAAGAGGAAAATTTACTAATATTATAAAAAGCTAATATAAATTATATTTACAAGACTTAGAAAATAATAATATATTAATATAAAAAAAAAAAATAGTAATTTTTTTTATAAAATATATTAAATTTAAAAATTAATTAAAAGCCTTATTTAAAAAAAAGGATAAGAAATAAGAAGTTAAAATAATATTTTTTAATATTAAATAAGGGGAAAAATTATATTTTAAATATATAATTAAATTTATATATTTAAATATTAAAATAAATTATAATAATATAATTAAGTATATATTATATTACACTAGCTTAAAACTTAAAATTAAAAATACTTTGTTATTAAAAAACCCCCTGGAAATATTTAAAAACTTGTAAAAGAAATTTATTAGAATTAATAAATAATAATATAAATAATAATAAGAATAAAAAGCTAAAAAAACAGGAAATTAAATAAAAATATATTTATAAGCTAATAATAATAAAAAATATAAGTATATTATTAATAATAATAATAATAAATTAGAAAAAATAAACTTAGATTTTATTAATTATAAAAATAAGAATTTTAAAAAAAAACTTAAAAAAAAGTTTAATAGTAAATATTACTATTATAATAAGCTAGGTTATAAAAAAAAGAATTATTATATTAAAAAAAATAAAAAAAAAAAATTATTTTTAAATAATTTACTTAATTAAAAAAAGCTTAAGTTAATAT
Organism: Trichoderma evansii; assembly: GCF_050947405.1. Classification (NCBI taxonomy): domain Eukaryota; kingdom Fungi; phylum Ascomycota; class Sordariomycetes; order Hypocreales; family Hypocreaceae; genus Trichoderma; species Trichoderma evansii. Next base: position 2,765 of record NW_028145127.1, read on the forward strand.
TATATATAAAAATACTTATATAAATTTAAGCTAGATAGCTTACTATAATAATAATTATATTATTTATAAAAGTAATAAAAAAAAATTAAGTTATTACTTTAAAAAACCTTAAACAGTTAAAATACTTAAAAAAGCAAGGGTTAATATAATAAGATTATAAAAAAAACTTTATAATTATTACACTCTTAATAATTATTATAAATATAATATTTATAACTTAAAAAATATAAAATATAAATACTTAGAATACTTAAAATATAAATTAATAGATTTAAAATATAAATATAAAATTAAATAATAATATAATATAAATATAATAATAGAATTTTTTAAAAAAAAAAAAGTAAAAATTAAAGCTTATTTTAAATTATTTAAATATTTAAATTATAAAGAAATAAAACTTAACTTAAATTATAAATTAAAATAGTAGCTATATTTAAAATAAATAAAAAAAGCTACTAATAAAAAAAATAAAAAATATTAAAAAATAATAAAATATTTTAAATATAAATTAATAAATCTTATATATAATTATAAAATTAAATAATAATAAATAATAAAAAAAAAATAAGAAAATAATAAAAAAGCTATTAAAATAATAAATATATATTATATTAAAACTTATTACTAGAAAAATAAAATAAAATATATTATTAAAAAATAATTTCTTATTAAATAATACCTAAGAAAAATAATAAAAATATTTAATAATAATTTTAATAACTATAAAAGCTTTAGTTTAAATTTAATTAAAAAATTTTAATATAAATATTATAAAAATAATAATATATAATACACTTACTTAAATTATAATTATAATTATATAATATATTACTATTATTTTTATTTTTTAAATAATTTAAAATATAAATATAAAAAATATTATTATTATAACTTTAAGTAATAAATTTATAATTACTTTTAAGAAAATATAAAATAATAAAATATACTAGACTATTACTTTTATAATAATAAAATAGTAAAATAAGAGTTTTAAATTAAATTTTATAATACTTATAACACTTTTAAAATATTTAAAAAAATAATAAATATAATTTATAAAAGTTAAAATAGTTTTAGAATATATAAATATAAATTTTATAAAAAAAAATATATTATATACTTATATAAAAATTAAAATTACTAGTTAATATAATATAAATATTACTTTTATAAATTATATAAAATATATTATAAATATATAAAATATAACTTCTATAAATTTTATAACCTAGAGTATAATTATATTAAAAAAATATAAAAAAAAATATATATAATATATTTTAAATAATAACTTGTGTAAAATATTAATTTTAATAAAACCTAGGAAAAAACTATAATTAAATAAATTTTATAAGAAACTTTAATTAATAAAATTATTAATTACTTTAATAATAATTATAAAAAAAAAAATTAAAATAAATATAATAAAATATATTATTAAATATATATTTTTAATAAACTTAAAAAATAATATAAGATAATATAATTATAACTTTATAAAAAAAGGATAGTAAAGTTTTATAATAAGTAATATTTTATAAATTATAAGTTATATTATTATAAAACCTACAGGGGAAAAAAAAATTAATTTTATTAAATTATTATTAAATTAATTTAACAGGGTTATAATTTTAATACTTATATAAGTAAAAAATTAAAAAACACAGCTTTAATTAAGGCTTATTATTAAATAATTTAAAACTAGAATTAATATTTAAAATATAAATAATATATAAAATACTAAGGAAAATTATAATAAAAAAGCTATTTAAATAAAATTACTATTAATATAATTTAAATAATAAAAAATAAGAAGCTTTTTTTTACAGGATAATTATATAATAGACTAGTTAAGATTTATATAGATAGCAGTGTAGATTATAATTTTATTACTAATAGCCTAGTAATTAAACTTTAGTTATTATATCTTATTAAAATAAACCTAATACTTATTTCTAGTATTATTAACCCAGATATTAAAATAAAAATTAATACAAAGATTAATTATTTTCTTATACTTATTATTAAATATATTAAAAATATTAAACTTAATATTATAATATTTAATAATTATAATATTATATTTAAAAATTATTAATTTTATTAAAATAACTTATTAATTAACTAGAGGATAAAATAAATAAAATAAGAAGATAAAGTTTTATTAAAATTATAATTATATTTTAAAAGGGGTAAAGAAAGTAAAGCTGTGCTTTTAAACTTAAAAATTTTTATATAAAATAAAAAAAAAAAAATAAAATTTAAAAAAAAAATTAAATTTAATTTAAAAAAATTACTTATATTATTATAATATAATTATAAGTAAATTAAATTAGAAAAAATATATATTAATAAAGTTATTATATAAGTAAAAAATAAATTATAAGCTTTAAATAAAATATTATTAAAAATAAAGAAAAAAGAAAAAGTAAAAGAATTAAATAAAACTTTATTTAAAATATTAAAATAATATAAAAAATATTAAAAATTATTTAATTTAATATTAGAAATAATATAATTATTTTACTTATAATAAGATTATTATATTAATTTTATAAATAAAAAAATAATAAAGTTTTTTTTAATTTATAATTTTAATAAAATAAAACTTAAAACTTTAAAAAAATAAATATAAAAATAATTAAAAAAAAAATATATTAAACTATTTACCTTATAAGTAAAATACCCTGTTATATTTATATTAAAAAAAATAAGAAATTATAATTAGTTATTAATTATTAGTAATTAAATAAAATTATTATTAAAAATTAAACTTTATTACTACTTATTATAAAAATTTAAAATTATTTAACTAGTATAAGATAATTTACTGCTTTAAATTTTAAAAAAGTATATAACTTAATTTATATTTATAAAAAAAATAAATAAAAAATAATATTTAAAATATATTATAAGTTATTTAAATATTTAATAATATTATTTAAATTTACTAATATACTTATAATATTTTAATAAATAATTAATTATATTTTAAAAATATTTATAAATAATTTTATAATTATATATTTAAATAATATTTTAATATTTTTTATAACTCTTAAAAAATACTAAAAATATATTTATAAAATATTATAAATATTAAAAGATATTAATTTATTAATAAAATTAAATAAATATAACTTTTATATATAAAAAATTAAATTTTTTAAATATTTAATATTATTAAGATAAGTTTAAATAAACTTTAATAAGTTTATTATAATTTAAAACTAGAAATTATTAAAAATAAAAAAAAAAATATAAAACTTTTTAAAACTAGTAAATTATTATTAAAGGTTTATTAGGAATTATAGTAAAATTATTAAATTACTTATTAATATTACTTATTTAAAAAAAGATAAAAAAAGTAAGAAAAAACTTAAGAACAGGAAGCTTATATATAAAAAAAAAATAAAAAAAATATTTTAAAAATTTAAAAATACTTTTTTAAATAAACTTATATTTATTATATATAATTTAAATAAATTACTAGAAATTAAAATAAATATATTAAATTTTATAATTAAAAAAATATTAATATAATAAAATAAAAATAAAAAACCTTACTTAATAACTTTTTTTTTAAAAAAACTATATAAACTTAAGCTAAAATATCTTATTTATAATAAAAAATTTATAATAATTATTAAAATATTTAAAAAATAATAATATTATTATTTAAAAAACACTTATAAAATTAAAATTTATACTAATTATTATAATATTACTTATTTTATTATAACTTAAAAATTTTTTTTATAATAAATTAAATATTTTAAGTTTTTATTAAATTATAAGTATAAACTTATATATTATAAAAAAATTAAAAATAAAAAAATAAATATTTTAAATTAAAAAGAAAAATATTTTAAATAAATATTTAAAATAAAAATTTAAATTTTATATAAAAATTATAAAAAAAATTATAAGTAAATATAAGTTAATATTTTATTTACTATTAAAAAATATAATTTTATTTTTAATAAAATAAGGGACTTGGTAGAAAATTTAATATTAAAGTAACTCTTAGAGTATATATATTTTAATAAAAGGATATTAAAATAGGATAATAATAAAATATAAGTACTAGAAGAATTATAAATTAAAGCGCTTAAGAATATATATTAAAATATAATTACCGCCGTGTATTAAAAAATTAAAATAATTTACTAATATTATTAATAATATTACTAATTTTTTAAAATAAAGAATAAAGTTATTAATATAGTATTAAAATATAATATATATTAATAAGTAAAAAGCTTTAAATATAAGCTATATGGAAAAATATAATTATTACTTATGTTATAATAATTATAAGAGTTAATCTTATTTAATCTTATTATTAAGCTATTATAATTTAAAAAGCTAGTAATATAAATAATATATAATAGTATATTTATTAGTGTTAATAAACTTATTAAATTTATTTATTTTTTACTATTTAAAAAAGTAACTAGTATAAAAGACTTAAGTTATATTATAATAAGATTTATTATATATAATCATAGACTGCCAGGAGAAATAGTTTTTAATAAAAGAAATATATTTATATTTAAATTCTAGAAAACACTTACTGCTAAATTTAAAATAAATTATAAAACTAGCACAGCTTATTATTTATAAATTAATAAATAAATAAAATAAATTAATTAGATAATTAAAATATAATTATATTATTATATTAATTTTAAGTAAAATAATTAAGTAGAATTTTTTTTAATTATATAGCTTTTATATAATAGTGTAAAATTAAAATCTACAGGTAAATTACTATTTTTTTTTAATTATAAATTTAAACCTAAGGCTTATAAATTACTTAAGTAAAGAAAAGAAATTAAAAAAGCTATTATTAAGGTTAAAAATATAATTAAATTATATAATAAATTAAAAGTATAATTTAAGTTTATATATTAAAAAATAATTAAATATATAAATTAATACAGGCTTAAAGGATTAAACTTTTAAAAAGGAAATATAATTTAATTATTATAATATATATATAATAATAAATAAGTAAATATTAAAATAAATAAATTAAGTAATAAGTTAAATTTTAAAAAACTTAGCTCTTATAAAATTTTAAAGAAAATTAAAAAAGTTAATTATAAATTTAAACTTTTTAAAAAATAAGAAAAATAAAAAAAACTTATATATTTAATTTTTTATATATTACTATTAAAAAAAGTATTAATTAATAAAAATATTAAAAAAATTATTTAAAATAAAATTATTATTAAAAAAAAAAAAAAAAATATAAAATTAAAAATATTAATATTATAAAAATAAAAAATAATAATAAGTAATATTATAAAATATAATAAGAAAAAGAAAGTAAAAAAGAAGAAATATAAGAATTTATTAAATATTTTAAAAATTTAATAGCACTAGTAAAGAAATTTTATTAAAATCTAGGAGTACTGTTAGCTTAGGATTTATTTTTTATAACTCTGGATAATCTTTAAGCGCTAAGAAAATAAAGTTAATTTTAAAAAAACCCTGCTTAAGCTGTAATATAGTAGCCTGAGAAGTAAAAGCTTTTACTTTTTCTTGTTTAATATAATTTAGTTCTTTTAAATTAGTAATTCCCTGTGTTATAGTATATATTATTTTTTAATATTATAATTTTTTTTATTTATAAAAGCGCTTAACTTTTATATTAGCCTGCTTAAGGCATTTTAGCTTATATTAATACTCCTCCTTAGCTGCTTTAATTTTTTTTTTAAGTTTAATATGCTAAGCTGTAACCCTGTGAAATTAGGCAGTTAAAAGCTATTATATATTACAGAGAGATTTTTAATTAATAATATATTAAGAACAGCGTGTTAAATTACTAGAGGAAATTAAGTACTTAAAACCCTTATTTTTATAGTAAATATATTTTTTTATTTTAAAAGAATAAGTAAAAATAAATAAGAATAAATTATTATACTGTTTTTATTTTTTAGAATGCGCTTTGCAAATATAGTTAGTTATAATAATTGCTAGGAAAGTTAATGAAAGAAGGAAAAATACTTACTGAGCATAGGAATAAAAAGGGATAAGTTAAGTATACTAAGATAACTAAGTTTTAAGGGCAAGACTAACAGGAGGGGAGTATTATATTATGACCTGATTCTTATAGTTATAATAATAAGCCTACAGGGTAGGACTTACTAGATTAATAAAGGACTGAAGGTTTAATTAGGATAGGCTTGATGGGCTTGACTTACAAGCTATATAAGCTTATAAACTTATATGCTTAACTAGCTTGTCTTATAAGCCTGATAAGCTATAAATATTATAAAGGCTTAACTAGATATATAAGTTAAGCTTTACGCTTATTAAATAACTTAGATAGCTAGTTATTAATACACTAATTATAATATGATTAAAATGTGACTTACTAAGTCTTATTGACTTTAGTGGTAACTGATTATTATTACTTGTTATTATTGCTTATAGATCCCTTAACTTATCCGCTAATATAAACCTAGACCTCAGGTTTATCCCTTGGGAATCCCTTTGTATTACTAATCCCATCTAGGAATCTAGTGACCAGGTCGTCACATTATTACTATTAATAATATATTTATATTTTTTATTATTATTAGCTTATAAATATATTTTTATATAATTTCCTGTTTTTTTAACTTTTTATTTTTATTATTATTTATATTATTATTTATTAATTTTAATAGATTTTTTTTATAATATTTTAAATATTTTTAAAAAATTTTTAATAATAAAATATTTTTAATTTTAAATTTTAAATTAATATAATATAATATATACTTAATTATATTATTATAATTTATTTTAATATTTAAATATATAAATTTAATTATATATTTAAAATATAATTTTTTTTTTATTTAATATTAAAAAATATTATTTTAATTTCTTATTTTTTATTTTTTTTTTTAAATAAAACTTTTAATTAATTTTTAAATTTAATATATTTTATAAAAAAAATTATTATTTTTTTTTTATATTAATATATTATTATTTTTTAAGTTTTATAAATATAATTTATATTAATTTTTTATAATATTAATATGTTTTTTTTTAATTATATAAATTTTAAATTTATTTATATTTATAATAATTTTAAAATAGTTAAAATAATTTTTTATATTTATAAAATAAACTTAAATATTTTTTAAATTTTTATTAAATAATATAAGTATTTTTAACTTAAATATTTTTTTTAAATTTTATTATTATAAAATAATATTAATAATTAAAATAATAATAATTATTACTAGTATAAGGATTATTATATTACCTTATATCTTTTAAAGTTACTTTTAAAAGTTTATAATTATTTAAATTTATTAAGTAATAGTAATTTAAGTTATATTTTATTATTATTATAAGTTATTAATAGCTTACTAATTTATAATATATTAAATTTTTATTTATTATATTAGTTTTTTTATATTTACTAATTAAATTATAATATTAGCTTTTACTTATAATAGTTTTATAAGTTTTTTATTAATATTATTATTTATTTTATAATTAAATATATTTTTTAATATTACTTATAAATCTAGTAATTATTTAAATAAAAATTATTAATATATAATAATTTAATTATTAAATTTTTAAATTAAATTAGTAATATAAAAGAATTTTTAAAAAATAAATTTAAAATTTAAATTTATATTAGTAAATAAATTAAAGAATTTATAAGTAATAATAATAAGTAATAATTAATTATTATTAAAGTTAATAAAATTTAATAAATTATATTTTAATTATATTATAATTAATATATTAATAATTAATTATTTAAATTATTTTAATAAATATAAAAAATTAAATTTATATATTTAATTTAAATATTTATTTTTAATATATTTAATAATTAAATATATTAAATAATACTTAACTTATTTAATAATTAATTTTATTAAGTAATATATAATTAATAAAATAGTTTTATATTAATTTATTTTTATTTATTTTGTAAGCCTGTTATTATAATTATAAGAGTTAGGTTATAATAATTTATTTTTTTTATTTAATTATTAATTTATAAATAAAATATTATAAAAACTTATTATTTAAATTTTATAATATAATAAAATTAAAATTAAAATTTATTAATAAATAAAATTTTTTTATTATTAATAATTTTTTTAATAAATTTAATAATAATTTTATATATTAATAATATAATAATATAAAATATATTATAATAATTATATTATTAGTAAAAAAATATAATAAAATATTTAATAAAATAATTTATAATTATTAAAATAAAATTTTTTTTTAAATTTTAAAAAAAATAATTAAAAAACTTATAATAAAATTTATTTTTATATTATTTAATAATACTTTTTAATTATAATTTTAAAACTTAATATATTAATTTTATAAATTTAAAAATTATATTTTTTTTTATATATATTTTATTATTAATTTTTTAAAATTTATATTTTTTATTTATATATATTATAATATAATATTTAATAATTTAAAAAATATATTTTTATATATTTTATTTTATATTTATTATTTTTAAAATATTTTTATTTATATTAATTTTTAAATTTAATTTTATTATATTATAAAA
>NW_028145126.1:0-11016 GCF_050947405.1 Trichoderma evansii
ATATTATTTTATTTATTTTATTTATATATAATTATTAATTTTTTATAAAAGCTAATATTATTTTTTTAATTAATAATATTTTATTTAATTTAAATGAGTAAAATAAAAAAGTTAAAAGCTTTAATAATAATTTTTTATTAAATTTTAATAAAAAAAAAGCTTTAAATAAGATATTAGTTTTTTTAATTAAAAATAATATTTTTTTTAATATTATATTTTTAAATTTATTTAATAAATTATTATCTTATTATAATAAGTAAGTTATTTATTTATTATATTATTATTTATATATTTATTAATATTATTTAGTAAGTATTTTATAATTAATTGAATTAATATTAAAAAAATATTAAAAGATAATTATAATAAAGCTTTATTAAATTTAAATATATATATTAAAGCTAATTTAAAAAGTTATAAAACTTTTTCTATAACTTTTAATATTTAGACTTTAAATAATTAAAATTTTTATTTAGGAATTATATTAATTTATATTAATATAAAATTTAAATTAAAATATAAGCTAATAAGTATTTATTTTATTTTTATTATTATTTATATATATATTTATATATTATTTTATTAATTTTATAATAGGCTTTATTAAATTATTAGAAAATTATATTAAAATATATATTTTTTAATAATTTAATAAGGTTTTAAAATAATATTTTTATTTATTAAATATAAATAATATTTTCAGGTATATTATTTATTATTTTAAATATTTAATTTACTTATTTATAAATTATTAATTTTTTATTAGTATTATAAGAAATAATACTTATAATAATAATATATTTATAAAATCTTTTAAAGAAGCTTATAAAAAAGCTAATAAAAAAGAATTTATAAATAATATTAAATATATAGTATATATTATTAATTTAATAGTATAAGATATATTAAAAAATTATATATTTAATACTGATTTAAATTTATTATTATTTAAATATATAAATTTTTATTTATATAATAATAATAATAATAATAAAAATAATAAATTTAATAATATTAATTATAATAGTAAATTATTTTATTATTTTATTTTAATTATTTTATTAAAAAATTAATAATAAATAAATTTAATAAATTAACTAAGATAAATTATAGCTTTAATAAAATATATAATAAAGCTTAATAATTTATTAAATAAAGGTATATTAAAAGCTAAAAAAGATAAAAAAATTCCTGCTAATTATAATAAAGAAAAAATTCTTTTAAGTATTTATATTATTTAATTTATTTTAATATTAAATTTTTATTAATTAAAATAAATAATATAATTAAGTGGAATTTAACTTATTATATGCTTAATATTTTAATTAATTTAAAAAAAGCATTAAATTATTATTTTTTAAATATTAAAAATAAAGAATTTTAAAAAGTATTTAGTTTATTTTATAATTTTATTATAATTACTAATTATTATAATTATTTTTTATTAAAGTTAAATAAGAGGCTTTAAAAGAATTAAAAAATATATTTCTTATTTTTTTAAAGCCTTTTATTCAATTATAAGGCTAGCTTTATATAATAATTCCTATAGCTTTATTATATATTTATAAAATATATAATAAATTAAAAAGCTTATTAAAATATTATTTAAATATTTCTAAAAAATTTAAGTTAGTAAATTATTTATTTATTATATTATTATATTATTATATTATTTACTAATTTATTATAAGTTTTTTATTTTAATATTTATATAAAAGCTATAAAATCTAGAATAATTAAATTAAAGAAATATTTTTTTAAAAAATTAAATTCTTCTAATTTAATTAATTATAAACCTTATTTTTTTAATTTATTTTTAAATCCTAGATTTAAAAATATTTATTTTAAAGAAAACAGATTATTATATTTTTATAATAATATTAATAAAGATATTATATATTTATTTAAAATTAAATATAATAAGTAAGTCTTTTATTTTATTTATTATTTATTTATATTAATTTTATTATAAATTAAAAGAAAAAATAAATAAGCCTAAAATAATTACTAATTTAATTAATTTATCTTTTAATAAATTAGCTGAAGATTTTAATTATAATAATTATAATAATAATAATAATAATAATAATAACCTTATAAATTATTTATTAGATTTTAATAAAGAATTTTATTTAAGGACTAATAATAATAATAAAAATAATGAATTGTTATTATATAAAAATGAATATCTTATAAAAGAAAATATAAATTATTTTATTATTATTTTATATTTATTTATTTACTAATAAAATAAATATAAGAAAACCTTTTAGATTATTAGAAAATAAATAATAATAGATTTCCTTTATTATCTATTTTAGCAAAGTGTTATTTAGTAATTCCTGCTACCTCTGCTACTATCAGGGTTGCAAATTAGTTACTAATTTAGTTACTAAAGATTAATTTTTTAGTAACTAAAATTTTAGTTTTTAGTTTAGTTAGTAGCCTGACTAAAACTAAACTAAAATTTTAGTTAATTAGTTAATAATTAGTAACTAAAACTAAAAAACTAATTAACTAAAATTTTAGTTACTAATTAACTAATTTTTTTAATAATAAAATTTTAATATTTAATTTAATAACTGTATTTTATATATTTTATAATAAAAATAATAATATTATTATTATATTTATAATATATTATTATATAAAAATATTAAAAAGATTATATTATTATTATATAAGCTAATATTAAATAATTTAGTTTTTTTTATATTAATTAGTTAATTTTAAGCCTGTTAATTTTATAAATTTTTTATTTTTAATATTATTAGCTTATTTCTTAATATATTTAATAATAAAATAATATATAATATATAACTTTTATTATAATTTAATAATTATTTTATTAAGAAATTATAAAAAAATTGTATAAATTAATAATTAATTATCTTGATTATTTTCTTCTGAATATTTAATTTCAAGCTCTTTAAAATCTTTTATCCAGCTTTTTAATAATATTATTTCCTTAACTAGACTAGGCTCTAGCCTATTTCTAGATTTAGTTATAATATTATTAGAAATAGAAAAAACGCTTTCTATAGCAGCAGAAGTAGCAGGAATAGCTAAATAGCGCCTTGCTAAAATAGATAATAAAGGAAATCTATTATTATTTATTTTCTAATAATCCAAAGGGTTTTCCTATATTTATTATATTAGTAAATAATTAAACATAAAATAATAATAAAATAACTTACATCTTCTTTTATAAGGCTTTCGTTTTGATATAATAATAATTCATCGTTTTTATTATTATTATTAGCAGGGTTGTAAATTCGTTACTAATTTCGTTACTAAAAACGAATTTCTTAGTAACGAAACTAATTTCGTTTTCGTTTTTCGTTTTTTATTAGTATTAGTTTTTTATTAGTAGATTAGTTACTAAAAACGAAAAAACGAAAAACGAAACGAATTTCGTTTTTTATTAGCATTAGTTTTTTATTAGCAAATTAGTTACTAAAAAACTAATTTTATTTTTTATTAGTAAATTAATTACTAATTTTAATTTTTAATATTATTATAAAAAACCTCTGTTTTATTTATTTTATATTATTATTTTTTATATATTTATTTTCTAGCTTATAAATTATTTTATATATAAAAAACGAATTCAGTAACGAAACGAATTTCGTTTTGTTACTAATTTCTTCACATATTAAAAACGAAATTAGTTTTTCTATATAAAAAACTAATTTCGTTTTGTTACTAATTTCTTCACATATTAAAAACGAAATTTAGTTTTTTATATATAAAAAATAAAAAACTAATTTCGTTTTTTAGTAACTAAAAACTACATTAATCTTTAGTAATGAAATTAAAAACGAAAAACGAAAAACTAATTTTACAACCCTGATTATTAGTGCCTAAATAAAATTCTTTATTAGAATCTGATAAATAATTATTATTAGGGCTATTATTATTATTATTATTATTATTATTATTATAATTAAAATCTTCAGCTAATTCATCAAAAGATAAATTAACTGAATTAGTAATTATTTCAGGCCCGTTTATTTCTTCTTTTAATCTATAATAAAATTAATATATAATATAATAATAAATAATAAAATAATAATAAACTTACTTATTATATTCAATTTTAATTAAATTAATAATATTTTTATTAATATTATTATAAAAAAATAATAAGCCGTTTTCTTTAAAATGAATATTTTTAAATCTAGGATTTAAAAATAAACTAAAAAGATAAGGTTTATAGTTAATTAAATTAAATGAAGTTAATTTCCTAGGAAAATATTTCTCTAATTTATTTATTCTAGATTTAATAGCTTTTATATAAATATTATAATAAGGAGCCTATAATAAATTAATAAATAATATAATATAATAAATAAAAAACTTACTATTTCAGATCCTGTAGGAATATTTAAATAGCGCTTTAATAAGGTTTCTAGCTTATTATATATTTTATAGATATATAATAAAGCTATAGGAATTATTATATAAAGCTGGCCTTGTAATTTAATAGAAGGCTTTAAAAAAACAAGAAATATGTTTTTTATTTCTTTTAAAGCCTCTTATTCAATTTTAGTAAAAAATAACTATATAATTATTAGTAATTTTAATAAATTATAAATAAAATTATATAATAAATAAATACCTTTTGAAATTTTTTATTTTTAGTATTTAAAAAACAATAATTTAATGCTTTTTTTAAATTAATTAAAATATTAAGCATATAATAAGTTAAATTCTAACAGGTTATATTATTTATTTAAATTAGTGTTTTTTATTTATATAAATAATATAATATACTTAATGGAATTTTTTCTTTATTATAATTAATAGGTATTTTTTTATCTCTTTTAGCTTTTAATATACTATTACTTAATAAATTATTAAGCTTTGTTATATATTTAACTAAAGCTATAATTTGTCTTAATTAATTTATTAAATCTATTATTATTAGTTATTTAATAATTAATAAAATAATATAAAATAAATAACTTACTATTATAATTAGTATTATTAATTTGCTTATTTTTATTTTTATTATTATTATTATATAAATGTAAATTTATATATTTAGATAATAATAAGCTTGAATTAGCGCTAGATATATAATCTTTTAATATCTCTTATGCTATTAAATTAATAATATGCGCTATATATTTAATATTATTTATAAATTCTTTTTTATTAGCTTTTTTATAAGCTTTTTCAAAAGATTCTATAAATATATTATTATTATAAGCATTATCTCTTGTAATACTAATAAATTAATTATTTTATTAGTTATTTTATTATTAATTAAATAAATATAATAATAAAAAATATACTTAAATATATTATTTATATTTAATAAATAAGAATATTGCTCTAAAGCTTTATTAAATTGTTAAAATATATAAATTCCTGTATAACTTTCTTTTAATTTAATAAAACCTATAATAAATTAATAATAAATAAATTAAAAAATAAGCTTAAATAAATACCTATTAATTTATATTTTAATTTAAAATCTGAATTAATATATATTAATATAATTCTTAAATAAGAATTTTGATTATTTAAAGTCTAAATATTAAAGGTTATAGAAAAGGTTCTATAACTTTTAATATTAGCTTTTATATATGTATTTAAATTTAATAAAGCCTTATTATAATTATCTTTTAATATTTTTTTAATATTAGATCAATTAATTATAAGGTGCTTGCTAAATAATATTAATAAATAAATAAATAAATAATAATAATAATAATAATAATAATAAAATAACTTACTTATTATAATAAGATAATAATTTATTAAAAGAACTTGAAGAAATAGTATTAAAAGAGATATTATTTTCTATTAAAAAAATTAATATCTTATTTAAAGCTTTTTCTTTATTAAAGCTCGATAAAGAATTATTATTATTAGTGCTTTTTATTCTTTTATTTTGCTCATTTAAATTAAATAAAGCATTATTAGTTAAAGAAATAATATTAGCTTCTATAAAAAAAATTAATATATATATATATATATAAATAATAATATTATAATAAAATAAAATGACATACTTCTTTTTCTTATTTTTTCTAAGCTTTTATTATAAGCAATAGCAGGATGCTTAGCCTGATAATGCCGAGATAAATTAGAAGCTTAAAAGCCCTGAATTCTGCATTCTATATAAAAATTGCAACTATAATTATATATTATTAAAAAAAACACTTATAATAAATAAATAAATAAAAAAAAACTAACGTTGTGCATTCAACACGCATTTCTCTATGTTTATTAGGATTTATTAGTAATAAACGCCTAGTAAATAAATTATGCCTGAAAATATAAACTCTAGAGATTTTATTATCTTCTAGTTTATAATCCTCTTTATTATAAATAAAATTAATAATATCAGAATTAATACTATTATTTTCTTTAAATAAATTCAAGGAATTAATTAAACTAGGCTCTAAATTAGAGCTTTCCTCTGGCGAGGAAATAACATTCGTTAAATCTTCGAAATCGTCATCCATAATAAATAAATAGGTTTCAAATAATTGAATTAAAAACACACTATAAAAAACAAAGGAAAAGAAGCTCTTATTTATAAAAAAGCTAGTTATTTGAATTAATAATCTATCATATAATAAATCATACTATAAAATTATTATCATCTGATATAAGATTTTAGTGCTTATTTATATAATTTTCTTATTTTAAGCTTAAATAAAATATATATATTAATATAAAATAGCTTATTATAATCCTTATAATAAATATTATATTATATTATTATTATATATTATGTAATTATTTTATATAAATAAAAATTAACTAGTTAAATTTTATAAGTGCTTTTTATCAAATTTTAAACACAGTTATTTTAAATATTTGAAAGTCTATTATTAGCTTTATTATAAATAAATTAATATAATTATTTAGTAAATAATATACTATATTTGATATATTTTTATAAATATAAGCTTAAATTTATATATAAATTTTATTTAATTTATAATAAAATATTTAAAAAAAACCTATTACTTAGTGCATTTTACACCTTTTAATTTTAGTTATTTAGTTAATTAGTTTTTTAGTTTAGTAACTAAAATTATTTTAGTTTTTAGTTACTAATTAACTTTAGTTACTAAACTAAAAACTAAAAACTAAAGACTAAAATGGCAACCCTGGCTACTATAGAAAGCATTTTTTTTATTTTTAATAATATTATAACTAAAACTAGAAATAAGCTTAACCCTAATCTAGTTTAAGAAATAATATTATTAAAAAGCTAGATTAAAGATTTTAAAAAGCTTAAAATTAAATATTTTAAAGAAAAAAAGCAAAATTAATTATTATTAAATTATATAATTTTAATAAACTTTTTTTATAATATATTTATAAAAATACAGTTTATATATATTATTAAAATATTAAAAAAATATTAAAAAATATATATAATTAAGCTTTTATTTAAATATTTAAATTAAATAATATTAAAAGATTTTATTATAAATAGGGGCACCCATATAGGAAGTATTAGTACCTAGGTATACAGGGGTCATCTTAGCTATAATATATAAATAAAGCAGCTATATTATATTATAATAATATAAAACTAAGTTAATTAAACTTATATTTTTTATAAGTTATAAGCCCGGCTTTTATAAAAAATTACTAAGTACTTATATTATTAAATTAGCTAATAACTAATTTTACTAATTCTAGTGTATTTTATTTTAAATATAATTAAATAGTTTTAATATATTTTATTATATTTTATTATAAATATAAATAAATATAAAAATAACTAATAATTAAAAAACTAACTTACTTAATTAAAAATTTTATTAATTAAAATTATTATTATCTAATAATTTAATTATAAGACTAAGACTTTAATAATAATTTTAAAAATAAAGCTAAGAATTTAAAATAAATTAAAAAAATAAAAATTAAATAAAAACTAATAGCAGCTTAAGTATAATAAAGTAATAAACTCCTAGACTAATAAATAAAGATTTTAAAAATAATAGGATAATTAATATTCTATTATTACCAAATAATATTAATATTTATAATTATAAAATCTATATATTATAAATAAACTTAATTTTAGCTTTATAATACCCAGTATATAATATATTATAATAGAAAAGTAATATTAAAGATAATATTATTATTAAAAAACAAAGTATTTTAACAGGCCTAGTAATTAATTTAATCTTTATTAATATATTAAGTTTTTATTTTTTTTTATATTTAAATAAAAAAGAAAATTATTTAATTTAAAAATAATAATTAAAACTAGTTATTAATTTAATAAAAGTAAAAAAATTTTTAAATATTTATAATATAAAAAATAAAATTTTAAAAAATTAATTAAAAGTTTAAAAAAATAAATAATAATAATATATTAAAATTTTAAAAATAATACTTTTAATTTTATTAAATAAAATAATAATTAAAAAAAATATAATTAAAAAAGTATTTTAACAGGTTAAAAAGGAATTTTAAAAATCTAGGCTTAAAATATTATAAATAATATATAAAAAATAAAAAAAGTATACTTTTATATTATTAAAGTTTATTTAAAAATTTATATAAAAAATTAAAATTATATAAAAAAAATTCTTATAAATAAGTAATAAATATAAGCTTTTAAATAACTACCTTATTTTAAAATTTATTAATAGCCTAGGTAAATAATATTTTATTTAATATATAAACTTTTAAATAAGTTATAATATAAAGGTGTTTTTAATATTAAATAATATAATATAAAACGCTAAAGTAAAAAAAGTAAAATAAAAAAGCAATATATTTAATACACAGGCTTTAATAGCTTAAAAAAAACCTGCGCTAATTAATAACAAGGACTTAATTTTAATAAAAGTATTAAAATATACTTATTATAATAAAATAAGTTATATAAAAAATAACTACTATAATTTATTCTTAGAAAAAAAAAATAATAAAAGGATTATAAGAATAAATAAAGCTGGCAGTTATATATAAGTATAAAATAAAAAAATTAAAAAAGTCTTATACTAGCTATACTAGTAATAATTATAATAGAAAAAGATTTTTATAATATTTTTTAAGTATAATAAAGTGTATTTTAAGTACTATCTAGATCTTTAACTCTAGTTATAGCTAGTATACTATATATTATTAAAATAAATTTATCCTGGGATTACTTTAGTTATATAATAACATATTTAATAATATAAGAAACTTTAAAATTAAAATTAAAGCTGTAAATATAATAATTTAAAAATATATAAGTAAAAATATATTAGTAATTATTACCTTTACTAATATACTTTTTATACTAAGTTTAAGGCTTAATTTACTTTTTATAACCTAGCTTTTTAATTAAAAAGGGAAAATAATAATTTTATAAAATAACTAAATTATTAAAAAAGGTATTATTAAAATTTTAATAAGATAGTTTAAAAGTCTTTTTATTTTTTAAATAAATATATTATTAATATAAGCGCTAGTTTTTTACTTTATTAATTTTAAACTAAGGCTATAATATAATTATATAAAATACTTAAATAGTAATAATTTTACTTGCTTAAAAAATATAATAAATAAAATAAATATTACTTAAAAATATTATTTTTATAAACCTTGCTTTTAAAAAAAAATAAAAAAAAAGTTATATAATAATTAGCTATAGGTTATTAAGTATATAAAAGATATAGTTTATATAAATATTTATAAGTTTTTTTATATTACTAGTTATAATAAAAAAAAATATTAAATTATACTAGTTAATAATTATAATAAATTTAATAAAAATAAGATAATTAAAAATAAAAAAAAATATTTAAGAGTTTATTAAATATTTTATATAATTTTTAAAGAATAAAGAATTATAAAAATACTATTATTAAATAATATACTTAAATAAAATTAAGGAATTTAATAATTAAAACTTTAAATAGTAAGCGGTATAATAAGGCACAGAGCTAGAAGTTTTTTTAATAAAATAGTATTAATTAAATAAAATAATAAAAAACTTTAATATTATTATTTATAATAAATTATTACTTATAATAATAAAAAAGAATATTTTTAAAAAATACTAGTTTAAGGTTTTTAAAATTATTAATTATTTTTAAAATTAAAATTTATATAAAACACTTAATAAAATATTATTTAAATTTATATTTAATTAGTATTTAAATATTTTAAATATTAAAATAGTAAGTATAATTATTTAATATTTTATTTTATAAGTTTAATAAAAAAAGCTAAATAATAAAAAAGTAAATTATACTTTTTTTAAATTTATTAAAAATATTAAATATTATCTTTTAATTTTTAAAAGAAAAATAATTATTTTTTTAAATATATATTTTAAATTTAAAATTATTTTTTAATTTTAAATTATAATTATATATAATATTAAAATATAAATAAAAAATTAACTATTAAAAAAAAAATAATATAAAAAATTAAACTTAATTTAATTTATAATTAAAATATTAAGTTTAAAACCTTTAATAATTAACTTTAAATAACTAAAACTTTAAAATAAAATCCTAGAGTATTTTAAATTTAAATATCCACTTTATAATTAATACTTATTATTTAATATTTTTACTTTTATAACCTCTTTTAAATTACTAATTAAAAATATAAAATTATAAATATTCTAGGAAATTAAATATAATTTTTTTTAAAATAAATAATATAAAGGGATAATAAAAAAAATATAAATATTATAAGAAAATAATATTTAAAATTTAATTAAATTTAACTTAAAAATAAATATTTTATAAAAAAAATAAGTATATAAATTTAAAAAAAAATTAAATAATTAAATTATTAAATATAAGATATATTAAGTAGTTTAAAACTTTAAGTAAATTACAAGAGTTAATTATATAAAAACCTTTATATTAATTATAAAGCTAATAATATATAAGGTATTATTTATAATAGTAGTAGTTTTAAATTTAAAAATAAAATAAATAAATATTAAAATAATTTTTTTATATAATAAAATTAAAAAAAATATTTATATTAAATAATTAATAAAATTTAATAATAATA
>NW_028145125.1:0-10576 GCF_050947405.1 Trichoderma evansii
TATTTTATATATTTAATTTTATATATAAATAATATAATAATTATTTATTTTTTTAAAAATTAATTAATAATTTTAAATTTTAAATTAAAAATATACTTATATATAAATTATTTTATTTATTTTATTATTTATATAATTTATATTAATATATTTTTATAAAAATTATAAAATTTTTTTAAATATAAATATATAATTTTATATATTATTTAAATAATAAAAAGTTTTTTTTATTTTAATTTAATAAAAATTTTTTAAATTATTAAAAAAATAATTATAAAAAAATATTAAAAAAATAATATTTAATTTTATATTTAATATTACTTATATTAATAAATTACATTATTTTATATATAAATTTTTTTATTTTTTTTAAAAAAAATTTATTAATTTTTAAATTTAATTTTTTTTAAAAAAATTAATTTTATTTATTATAATTTTAAATTAATATTTTTAAGTTTTTAATATAATTATTTTATAATATTTTTTTAATTTTTTATTTTTAAATAAATATATTAAATTTAATTTAATAAAAGCCTTAGTTATTAATTTTATAAGTTATAACTTATATATTAATTTATTAATTATAATTATAATATTAATTAAGTTTTTTATAATTATTTTTATAATTAAATATATATTTATAAATATAAATAATATTAATAATAAATTAATTAAAATATATAATATATTTATTATTTTTAATAAAAAAAAGCTTATTAATATATATAATTTATTTATTATTTTTAATAAAAAAAAACATATTAGTAAAAGTTATATATTATTTTTTATATTAATAATTAATATAAGTTTTAATATAAATAAATTAAATTTTATTATTTTATTAATATTTAATAATAAAATATTTTTTATAATTTTTAATTTTAATTTTATTATTTAAAATTATTTAAAAAAAATTTTAAAAATAATATTTAATATAATTTTAATTTTTTTTTTATAAATTATTATATAATTTCTACTTTTTTAATATTTAATTAACTAGTATAATATTACTTATAATATTATTTTAATTATTTTTATTATTATTTATTTTTATAATTTTATTATATATAAATATAAAAAATTAAATTTATTTTTATATTATATTTATATAATAGTATAAAAAAGTTAATATTTAATAAAATAATTTATAAATAATTTATTATTTTAAATATTATAAGTTATTATTTTTATTTTATTAAATTAAATAATAAAATTAAAGTAATTTTATTAAATAAAATTTAATAAAATATTTTTATTATATTATTTTACTTATATTAATTTATATTAATATATATAATTTTAATTTTTTTATTTTTATAATAAATAAAAAATATATATATATATATATATATTTTTTTTTTAATTTATTTATATATATTAATAATATTAAATAAATATTTTAATATTTTTTAATAATTATTTAAAATAATTAAAAAATTATAATTTTTATATAATAAAAAATATTTAATTATAAATATAATTATTTAAAAATATAATTTAATATTTATTATTATTATATTTATATATTAAAAATAATTTTATAATATTTATATATAAGTTTTTTAATAATTTTATTTTTTTTTTTATAAAATTTATATATAATTATTTTTTTTTATTTTTTTTAAATATAAATATTATAAAAATAATTTAAGTTTTTTATTTATATTTTAATATTTATTTTTATTAATTTTTTAATTTTATTTTTTTTAAAATATTTTAAATATTTATATTAAAATTAAAATTTTAAGTTTTTAATATTATATTACAACCCAACTCTTATGGTCGTAATAATGGGCCTACAGGGTAAGCAGGAACGGAATAAAATAAGCCCGTTCCACTAATCACGTATTACTTAATAAAATTAATTATTAAGTAAGTCAAGTACCACTTAACGCACTTGACGATCAAGTATGTCAAGGACAGATATTTAACTAGATATATAAGTTTAGTCTTTACTCATTTAAATAACTTAAATAACCAGTTATTAACACACTAATTATAATATAATTAAAGTATAACTTACTAAGTCTTATTAATCTTAATAGTAACTAATTATTATTACTTGTTACTATTACTTATAAATCCTTTAACTTATCTGCTAATATAAACCTAGACTTTAAGTTTGTTTTTTAGGAATCCCTCTGTATTACTAATCCCATTTAAAAATCTAGTAACCAGGTTATTACATGTTAATAACTCTTGTTTAAATGGTTACTAGACTTACGGGTAATATTAAGAAGTATATCTGACTATGGAATGAATAATGGTATTAATGAAAAACTTATAGGACTACTACAAGTGGAAACTGATGCTATAACCTGATTAGCAAACATAGAAAAACTAGTATGGCAGATAGAAGTCTAATATACCGCGGATTAGCAAGCTATTAGTAACTTACAACAGCAACAAGGTGCAGCTTAAAACACTATCACCTAGCAAGCCTAAACTATTACAAATCTCTAAGGGCAGCTCCAGGGGATACAAGGTAATATAATAGTACCTGCACTAGCAGCAACTACTACTTTAATTATTAATATTACTTTATAATAATAAAACCTAAGAGAAATATTTAAACTAAAAATACCTGTATTATTTAATAAAAATCTAAAAAAAATTTAAGCTTATTTTATAAATATAAAAAACTACTTTAGTTACTTTAAAACTATTATAAATATAAATAAACTTAAGATTTATATAATTAAAGGAAGACTTACTAACACTGTAAAAAGCTAATATAAACTATATTTATAGAATTTAAAAAATAATAATATATTAATATAAAAAAAAGAAATAGTAACTTTTTTTATAAAATATATTAAATTTAAAGATTAGTTAAAAGCCTTATTTAAAAAAAAAAATAAGAAATAAGAAGCTAAAATAGCATTTTTTAATATTAAACAAGAAGAAAAACCATGCTTTAAATATATAGCTAAATTTATATACTTAAATGCTAAAACAGATTATAATAACATAACTAAGTATATATTATATTACACCAGCTTAAAACCTGAAATTAAAAATACACTGTTATTAAAAGACCCCCTGGAAATATTTAAAAATTTGTAAAAAAAATCTATTAAAATTAACAAATAATAACATAAACAATAACAAGAATAAAAAGCTAAAAAAATAGGAAATTAAATAAAAATACACCTATAAGCTAATAACAGTAAAAAGCGTAAATATATTACTAATAGTAATAATAGTAAACTAGGAAAAATAAACCTAGACTCTATTAATTATAAAAACAAGAATTTCAAGGGGAAACCCAAGAAGAAGTTTAATAAGAAATGCTATTATTATAACAAGCTAGGTTATAAGAAGAAGGACTGTTATATTAAAAAAAATAAAAAAAAAAGAATTACTCTTAAATAATTCACTTAGCTAAAGAAGGCTTAAGTTAATACCATATATAAAAATACCTATATAAACTTAAGCTAAACAGCCTGCTATAATAATAATTATATTATTTACAAAAGCAGCAAGGAAGAATTAGGCTATTACTTTAAGAAGCCCTGAATAATTAAAACACTTAAAAAAGCAAAAGTTAATATAATAAGATTTTAAGAAGAACCTTATAATTATTATATCCTTAATAACTATTACAAGTGCAGCATTTATAACTTAAAGAATACAAAGCATAAATGCTTGGGATACTTAAAATGTGAATTAATAAACTTAAAATATAAATATAAAGCTAAATAATAATGTAATATAGATGCTATAGTAGAACTTTTTAAAGAAAAAGAAGTAAAAGTTAAAGCTTATTTTAAATTGCTTAAATATCTAGAATGTAAAAAAATAAAACTTAACTTAAATTGCAACTTGGAATAGTAAATAAACGGAGCAGTCCTGAAAGAACTAGCTGATAAGGAAGCTGACAAGTACTAGGAAGTAATAAAATGCTCCGAATGCGGATTAATAGACCCTGCACACAACTGTAAAATCAAATAATAATAAATAGTAAAAAAAGAATAAGAAAGTGATAAAAAAGCTATTAGGGTGACGAACGCATACTATACTAAAACCTATCACTAGAAAAATAAAATAAAATACACCACTAAAGAATAATTCCTCGCTGAATAATACCTAAGGAAAGTAATAAAAATATTTAATAATATTAATAACTGTGAAAGCCTTAGCTTAAGCCTAATTAAAGAATTCTAATGTAAATATTATAAAAATAATAATATATAATACACTTGCCTAGACTATAATTATAATTATATAATATATTACTACTGCCTTTATTTCTTAAATAACCTAGAATATAAATGCAAGAGATGCTATTATTATAGCTTTAAGTAATAAATTTATAACTACTTCTAGGAAAATATAAAGCAACAAGACACACTAAACTACTACCCTTATAATAATAGGATAGCAGAATAAAAGTTCTAAACTAAACCATACAATACTTATAACACTTCTAAAATATTTAAAAGAATAACAGGTGTAATTTATAAAAGCTAAGACAGCTTTAAAATATATAAATATAAATTTTACAAAGAAAAATATATTATATACTTATATAAGAACTAGGATTACTAATTAATATAATATAAATATTACTTTTACAAATTATATAAAGTATACCACGGATATATAAAATACAGCTTCTGCAGATCTTATAACCTAGAATATAACTGCATTAAAAAAATATAAAAAAAAATATATATAATATACTTTAAATAGCAACCTGTATAAAGCATTAACTTTAATAAAACCTAGGAAAAGACTATAGCAAAACAAATTCTACAAGAAATCCTAATTAATAAAATTATTAACTGCCTTAATAATAACTGCAGAAAAAAGAATTAGGACAAATATAATAAAATATACTACTAAATACACATCTTTAATAAACTTAAAAAATAATATAAAATAATATAATTACAACCTTATAAAAAAAAAGTAATAAAATATTATAATAAGCAACACTTCCTGGATTATAAACTATACTACTATAAAACCCACAGGGGAAAAAGAAATTAATTTTACTAAATTACTATTAAATTAACCTGACGGGGTTATAATTTAAACACTTACACAAGTAAGAAATTAGGAAATACAGCTTTAATTAAAGCCTACTACTAAATAATTTAAAATTAAAATTAACACTTAAAATATAAATAATATATAAAATATTAAGAAAAACTATAGTAAGAAAGCTACTTAAATAAAATTACTATTAATATAATCTATATAATAAAAAGCAAGAAACTCCTTTTTACAGGATAACTGTATAATAGACTAGTTAAGATTTATATAAATAATAATACAGATTATAATCTTATTATTAATAGCCTAGTAACTAAACTCCAGTTACTACGCTTTACTAAGATAAACCTAATACTTATTTTTAATATTATTAACCCAGATATTAAAATTAAAATTAATACAGAAATTAATTACCTTCTTATACTTATTACTAAATATATTAAAAATATTAAATTTAATATTATAATATTTAATAATTATAATATTATACTTAAAAATTATTAGCTTTATTAAAGTAATTTATTAATTAATTAGAAAATAAAATAAATAAAATAAGAAAATAAAGTCTTATTAAAATTATAATTATGCTTTAAAAGGGGTAAGGAAAGCAAAGCTGCGCCTTTAAACTTAAAAACTTTTATATAAAATAAGAAAAAAAGAACAAAACTTAAAAAAAAAGTCAGATTTAACTTAAAAAAATTACCCATACTACTATAATATAACTATAAGTAAATTAAATTAAGAAAAGTATATATTAATAAAGTTATTATACAAGTAAAAAATAAACTATAAGCTTTAAATAAAACACTACTAAAGGTAAAAAAAAAAAAAAAAGCAGGAAAATTAAATAAAACTTTGCTTAAAGCACTAAAATAATACAGGAAATATTAAAAATTATTTAATTTAATATTAGAAATAATATAACTGTTTTACTTATAATAAAATTATTATATTAATTTTATAAATAGAAAAATAATAAAATTCTTTTTAATTTATAATCTTAGTAAAATAAAACTTAAAACCTTAAAAGAATAAATATAAGAATAATTAAAAAAAAAATATATTAAACTATTTACTTTATAAGCTAAATACCCTGTTATATTTATATTAAAAAAAAATAAAAAGTTATAACTAATTATTAACTATTAGTAATTAAATAAAATTATTATTAAAAATTAAACCTTATTACTATTTATTATAGAAATTTAAGACTGTTTAATTAGTATAAAATAATTTACTATCTTAAACTTTAAAAGAATATATAACTTAATTTATATTTATAAAAGGGATAAATAAAAAATAGTATTTAAAATATGCTATGGATTATTTAAATACTTAGTAATACTATTTAAATTTACTAATACACCTGTAATATTTTAATAAATAATTAATTATATTTTAAGAATATTTATAGATAATTTTATAATTATATACTTAAATAATATTTTAATATTTTTTAAAACTTTTAAAAAATACTAGGAATATATTTATAAGATATTATAAATACTAGAAGATGTTAATTTACTAGTAAAACTAGATAAGTGTAATTTTTATATATAAGAAATTAAATTTTTTAAATACCTAATTTTACTAGGATAAGTTTAAATAAACTTTAATAAGCTTATTATAATCTAAAACTAGAAATTATTAAAAATAAGAAAAAAAATATAAAGCTTTTTAAAATTAGTAAACTATTACTAAAGGTTTATTAAGAATTATAATAAGATTATTAAATTACTTACTAATATTACTTATTTAAAAGAGGATAAGAAAAGCAAGAAAAAACTTAAAAATAAAAAACTTATATATAAAAAAAAAATAAAAGAAGTATTCTAGAAACTTAAAGATACTCTCCTAAATAAACCTGTACTTATTATATATAATTCTAATAAATTATTAAAAATTAAAACAAATACCTCGGATTTTATAATTAAAGGAGTATTAATATAATAAAATAAGAAAAAAAAACCTTACCTAATAGCCTTCTTTTTAAAAAAGTTATATAAACCTAAGCTAAAATATCTTATCTATAACAAGGAATTCATAGCAATTATTAAAGCATTTAAGGAATAGTAATACTATTACCTAGGAAATACCTATAAAGTTAAAGTCTATACTAATTATTATAATATCACTTATTTTACTATAACTTAAAAACTCTTTTTATAACAAGTTAAATATTTTAAGTTCTTGTTAAATTACAAGTACAAACTTATATATTATAAAAAAATTAAAAATAAAAAAGCAGACGCTTTAAATTAAAAAAAAGAATATTTTAAATAAATGCCTAAAATAAAAGCTTAAATCTTATATAAAAACTGTAAGGGAAATTATAAGTAAATACAAGTTAATACCTTATTTACTATTAAAAAATATAACCTTATCCTTAATAAAATAAGAGATTTAGTAGAAAACCTGACACTTAAACAGCTCCCAGAGCACATATACCTTAATAAAGAAATATTAAAATAAAATAATAATAAAATCTGGGTACTAGAAGAATTACAGATTAAAGTACTAAAAGACATATATTAAAGTATAATTACCGCCGCGCATTAAAGAATTAATATAATATATTAACATTATTAATAATACTACTAATTTATTAAAATAAAAAACAAAGTTATTAATATAGTGTTAAAATGCGATATATATTAGCAAGCAAAAAGCTCCAGGCACAAGCTATATAAAAAACTATAACCATTACCTGTGCTACAATAACCATAGGAATTAATCTTATTTAACCTTATTACTAAGCTATTGTAATCCAGAGAACTAGTAATATAAATAATATATAATAATATATTTATTAGCGTTAACAGACTTATTAAATTTACTTACTTTTTACTATTTAAAAAAGTAACTAGTGTAAAAGACTTAAGTTATATAATAATAAGATTTATTATATGTAATTATGGACTGCCGGGAGAAATAGTCTTTAACAGAGAAAATATATTTATATTTAAATTCTAGAAGGCACTTACTACTAGACTTAGAATAAATTATAAAACTAGTACAGCTTATTATTTGTAAACTAATAAATAAATAAAATAAATTAACCAGATAATTAAAATATAGCTATGCTGTTATATTAATTTTAAGTAAAATAATTAGGTAGAACTCCTTCTAATTGCACAGCTTTTATATAACAGTGTAAAATTAAAATCCACAGGTAAATTACTGTTTTTCTTTAATTACAGATTTAAACCCAAGGCTTATAGACTACCTAGGTAAGGGGAAGACGTTAAAAAAGCTATTATTAAAGTTAAAGACATGATTAAACTATATAATAAACTAAGAGTATAATTTAAGTTTATATGCTAAAAAATAGTTAAATATATAAATTAATACAGGCTTAAAGGACTAAACCTTTAGGAGGGAGATATAGTCTAGTTATTATAATATACGCGCGGTAATAAGCAAGTAAATATTAAGATAAATAAACTAAGTGATAAGTTAAATTTTAAGAAACTTAACCCTTATAAAATTTTAAAGAAAATTAGAGAAGTTAATTATAAACTTAAACTCCCTGAGAAACAGGAAAAACAAGAGAAACCTGTACACTTAATCTTTTACATATTATTACTAAAAAAAGCACTAATTAATAAAAACACTAGAGAAATTATTTAGGATAAAATTATTATTAAAGGAGAAAAAAAGGAATATAAAATTAAGGATATTAATGCTATAAAGATAAGGGAAGATAATAAATGATGCTATTAAGTATAATAGGAAAAGGGGAATGAGAAAGAAGAAATATAGGAGCTTATTAAATATCTTGAAAATTCAATGGCGCTGGTGGAAAAGCTCTATCAAGACCTAGGGATCGCGCCAGCTCGGGATCCATCTCCTATTCCCCTAGAAAATCCACCTGCCCTAAGGAAACAGGGTTAGCCCTAGAAGAACCCGCACTAGGCTGTGATATTTTAGCCTAAAGGACAGCAGCTTCTCGCGCTTCATGTTCTTCCTTCTTAACACGCTCTAATTCTTCCAGATTCTTAATTCCACGCTTAATCGCTCTTTTCATCTTCGTAAACCACTTCTTCTTCTGGGAATAAAAACGCTTTACACGCGCACCCGCCTCAAGCCACGCCTCCTCAGCTTGCTCTAATTCAGAATCAAGATCAGCTCCCTTATTCACTATCCTTTTAAGTTAAGTAGCTGATAGACCAAAGGCCTTGCAATTTATTTGTTAAAAATGAATACACTGAGAATAGCGTAAGGAGTCCGACTTAGACACAAGACACTTATAATTACACTTTTCACAGTAAAGACAAGATTTTATAACTAATGGCGTAAGTAGTATAGAATGCTCTAGCGCGTTGCGCTGCGGAACTTGAGAAAACTTAGAATGCTTGCGTTTGCTACCGGCTATTATATTAGCTTAATAAAAATTACAAGGAAAGGAAAATCACTCACGCAGGTAGCAGGGGTGCAGGCTATAAGAAGCAAAGTCTTAAGGGCAAGACTGTTAAAAGGGGGACATCGTGTTATAACCCAACTCTTATAGTCACAACAATAGGCCTACAGGGTAGGCAGGAACAGAATAAAATAAGCCCGTTCCACCAATCACGTATTACTCAATAAAATTGATCATTAAGTAAGTCAAGTACCACTCAACGCACTCGACGATCAAGTACGTCAAGGACAGACATCCAACTAGATATATAAGTTTAGTCTTTACTTATTTAAATAACTTAAATAGCTAGTTATTAACACACTAATCATAATATAATTAAAGTGTAACTTACTAAGTCTTATTAACCTTAATAGTGACTAATTATTATTACTTATTACTATTACCTATAGATCCCCTAACTTATCCGCTAATATAAACCTAGACCTTAGGTTTATCCCTTAGGAATCCCTCTGTATTACTAATCCCATTTAGGAATCTAGTGACCAGGTCGTCATATATTAAATATTATAAAAATTAATTAAAAAATATTTATTATATAAATTTTATATTATAATTTTATAATAAATAATATTTTTTTTTTATTATAATTACTTATTTATTAAATATAATAATATAATATTTATTTTAATTTAAATAAAATATTAAAATAAATTTAAAATTAATATTTAAAATATAAAATATTTTTTAAAAAAATAAATTTTTAATTTAATTATTATATATTATTTAAAAATAATTTTAAATAATATATTTTTAAATTTTAAAAAATTAATTAAGTTTTTTTAAATTTAATTATTAATATTTTTTTATTATTAATAAATAATTAAAAGTTTTTTTTTTTTATAAATTAAATAAGTTAAAATTTTATTATTTAATATATAAATTAAAAATAAATTTATTTTTATAATAATAGCTTTTATTAAATATAAATTATTATATTATATTTATATAAAAATAAATTTATTTAATAATATATTTATATTATTATTTTTTTTTTAATTAAAATTATAAAAATAATAATTTTTTTATTTTTTAATATATTTAAAAAAAAATTATTAATTTTTTTTTTTTTTATTTTTTAAATAAAAATAAATTTTATAATATTTATTTAAAAAATATTTAAATATTTTATAATATATATAATATAAATAAATATTA
>NW_028145124.1:0-1875 GCF_050947405.1 Trichoderma evansii
TAATAATAATAATAATAATAATAATAATAATAATAATAATAATAATAATAATAATAATAATAATAATAATAATAATAATAATAATAATAATAATAGTAGCTTAAATAATAATTTATTAAATTTTAATCAAGAATTTTATTTAAATTTTAATAATAATAATATTATTAATAATAAAAATAAAATATTATTATTATTAGAAATATAAGTTTAATTAGCTTAGCCTTATATTATTATAATATAATATAGCTGCTTTACTTATATATTATAGCTAGGATAACTCTTATACACCTAGGTATTAATATTTCCTATGTGGGTACCCTTATTTATAATAATTATATTTAAAAGAAAAATTATTAAATAAAAAAGTTAAATATTTTTATAATATTTTAATTATTTTATTTACTAATAAAATTATAAAATAATTTTTTAAAATACTAGAAATTAAATAATATAAAATTTCTTTTATTATATATTTTAATATAATATTATTTAATAATTTTTATTATATTTACTATTATAAAAAGTATTTTTACTATTTTTAATAATATTATAACTAAATTAAAAAATAAGCTTAATTTTACTTTAGTTAAGAAAATAATATTATTAAAAAGTTAATTTAAAAATTTTAAAAAACTTAAAAATAAATATAAGGAAAAAAATAATTTAAATTAATTATATTTTTTTTATAATAATTATTAAAAATATAAAAAAGTTATATTTTAAATAAATTTTATATATATATTATAAATTTAAAATTATAATAAATTTATATATTAAAATAAATAAATTATTTAAATTTTAAATTAAAAAACTTAAAATTAAAAGATTTCTTACTTATTAATTTATAATATAAATAACTTATTTATTTTAATATATTATTTTAATTTAATTTAAATTTATAAAATTATATTATATAATATATATAATATACTAGTTTAAAATATTAAAATAATTAAAATAAGATAATTATTTATATTTTAAATTAAAAAGTTTTAAATTAGCTAATTTCTTATTTACTAATTTAAAATTTAAATAACTAGCTTATTTTAATAAATAAATTTAATTTAATTTTATTTTATAAAAATATATTATTTTATTATTATAATAAGTTATTTTAAATAATTATAAGGTTTATAATAAATTTAATAATAAAATTTATATTTTATATTTTTTTAATTATTATTAATAAAATATAATTATTAAATAAATTAGTAATAAATTTAATAATAAATTTTATATTTTATATTTTATATTTATTTAATTATAATTAATTTATTAATAACAGGGTTATAAATTAGTTACTAATTTAATTATTAAAAATTAATTTTTTAATAATTAAAATTTTAATAATTAAAATTTTAATAATTAAAATTTTAATTTTTAATTTAATTAATAGCTTAATTAAAACTAAATTAAAAAATTAATTAATTAATTAATAAATACTAACTAAAACTAATTAATTAATTAACTAATTTTTTAATTACTAATTAACTAATTTTTTAATAAATATAAATTTAATACTTAATTTTATTAATTTAATTTTATATATTATTTATAATAAAAATATTTTTATTTTTATATTTATAATATATTATTATATAAAAATATTGAAAAAAATTATATTATAATTATGTAAATTAAAAATAATATATTTATAATTATTTAATTAATTATAAAAATTTATATTTATTAATTTTAATATTTAAATTTAAAGCTAGGTTTTTATTAAAATATATAATTAATTAACTTAATTAATTACTAGTTAAATTAAATAAAAAATATTTACTTATATTAATATATAATAATTTTTTAATATTATTTTTATATTAATATTTTATAATTTTTACTTTTTTTTTAATATTTTTATTTAAAAAA
>NW_028145124.1:1972-10498 GCF_050947405.1 Trichoderma evansii
AAATATAAAATTATTTTTATTTAAAAAATATAAAATTATTTTTATTTAAAAAATATAAAATTATTTTTATTTAAAAAATATAAAATTATTTTTATTTAAAAAATATAAAATTATTTTTATTATTAAACTTTTACTAATTAAAAGCTTTAAAATTATTTAAATAATAATTATTATAAGTTTTATTTTATTTTTTTTATATTTAAATATTTAAAAATAATTTTTTTATTAATTTTTATATTTATTAGTTTTTTTAAATTTAAAACATTTTAAAATTTAAAAAATTACTTTTTATTTAATAATTTAATTAAATTATTTATAATTATTTTATTTATAAAAATATATTTTAATTAAATTTTTTTTTTTTATTTTTTTTTAAATAATATATTAATAATTTTATTATAAATTAATATTTTTATTTTTTAAAATTAAATTTTTATTATATAAGTAAAAATATATATATAATTATTTATATAAAATTATTAAAAAAATTTTTATATATATTTTTATTAATTAAAATAAATTATTTTAATTAATTTATTTTATTAAATATATATTTTAAAATAATAATTATATAATTTTAAATTTAATATTTAAAAATAATTATAAAATATTTTTTTTAATTTAAAAATTTTAATTTTTTTTTTTAATAAAAAATAAATTATTAATATATATAATAATAAAAATATTATTTTTTATAAATATTTTATTATTAAATATAATATATTAAAATTTTAATATAAAAAAAAATTTATAAATATTTTATATTATATTTAAAAAACTTATTTTAAATTATATAATATTTTATTTAATTTATAAATTTTTTTTAAATTATTATTAAATTTAATTAATTATTTAATATATATATTTTTTTTTTATAATTTTATAAAAAAATATTATTTTTATATTTATTTATTTTATTTTAAAATTTAATATTATAATAATAATAAATAAAAATTTATAAGTTATTAATTTAATTATTAAAATAAAAATTTTAAAATAATTAATATTAAATATTTATTTAAATTTTTTAATTATTTAATAAGTTTTATATTTAATTACTTAATTATTTAATTTTTATTTTAATTTATAAACTTATTTATTTTATAAAATATTTATAATTAAAATTAATAATATTAAAATTTAAATTTTATTTTATTATAATATTTAAATTTTTATATTTATTTTTTTATATTATTTATTTTAAAAAAAAAAATTATTTTATTTTAATAAATATTTTTAATTTTATATTTTTAATTATTAATTTTATTAATATAATAAAAATAAAAATATTAAGTAATATATATTAATTTTTTAATAAATATTATAATTTAAAATATTTAAAAATTAAATTTTTTATTTATAATTTTTTTTTTAAATTTTTAAAAATAATTAAATTTTAATAATAAATTATATAAAACTAGTTTTTTTATAATATTTAATAATAATTATATTTTTTATTTATATTTTAATAAATATAATTTTTAATAATTATTATATAAATTTTTTTATTTTAAAATATATATTTAAAAAATTAATAAATTATTTTTTTAAATAAATAACTTATAAATTATATTATTAATAAAATTAAAAAAAATATATTTAATATTTTTTTTATTTATTTTTTTATATTATATTTAAAAAATTAAATATTAAATAATAATATTAATTATATATATATTAAAAATATTTAATTATTATTTAAAAATAATTTTTAATATTTTATTTAAAATATTATATAAGTTTTAATTTTAAAAATAATTAATAATTTTTAATATTTTAAATTAATATTTTTATAATATTCAACTTTTAATTATTATTAAAAATAATTTATTTTATATAATAATATTAAAAATTTTTATAATAATATTTAATTAATATTATTTAATTAATAATATTTTTATATTAATTTTTTATTTTAAAATTTTTTTATATTATTAAAATAAATAATATAATATTTTTATTTTAAAATTTTTATTTTTTAATAAATTAAATAAACTTATATATAAACTTTTAAATATTTTTTTAATTTTTAATTATTTTATTTTTATTAAATTAGCTATACTTATTAATTAAAATTATTTAATATTAATTTTTCTTATAACTAATTATATAAAATAACTTATAAATATTTATATAAATAATAATATTAATATATTTTATTTTATAAAACTTTTTTTTATATAATAATTTTTTTATTTTATTTTATATATAAGTTTTATAAGTATAAAATTTTTAAATTATATTTATTTTAATAATTATTTTTTTTAATTTATAAAAATTTTATTTTTTTAAATAATTTATTTTATTATATTAAAATTATATTTTAAAAATTATAAAATATAATATAAAAATTTATATAAATAAAAAATTTATTTAAAAAATAAATAAATTATAAAAATATTTTTTAATTAATTTATTATTTTTTTTTAAATTATTTAAATATTTTTTATAATTTTTATAATAATATTTTAATTTAAAAGTTATATAATAAATATTAAATTTATTTTAAATTTAAAAATAAAAAATATATTTATAAATATTATAATTATTAAAAAATCTTTATTAATATAATAATAATTAATTTTTTTTATATTTTTTATTTTAATTTTAATATTTTTAATTTTTTTTAAAATATTATTATATAATTATAAAATTTTTATATTAAATTTTTTTTTTTTATAAATTATATATTAATTATATTTTAAATTAAAAATTTAAATTAATTATAAGTTATAATATATTATTTTAAAATATTATTTAATAATTATTTATAATTTTTTAATTTTTTTTTATTATAAAAAGTTTTAATTATTATTTAAAAATAATAAATAATATAAATATTTTATAATTTTTTTTTTATTAAAAAAGTTTTTTATATTTTTTATATTTTATTTTTTTTTTTTTTTAATTTTAAATAAAAATACTAGTATTTATTTTTTATATAATTTTTTAATTTATAATTTATATAATATAAAACTTTTATTATTATTAAATTATTATTAAATAATATATTAAAAATTATTTTTTTTATATATATTTATATATAATATTTTATTTATTAATATATTATTTTTTTATTTAATTTTTTTAATTTTTATATTATAAATTATATTTTTTAATTATAAAAAAATTTATATATTATAATTTACTTAAAAACTAATATATTATATTATAAACTTTTTATTTACTTTATTTAAAAATTTTAAAATTAAATAATTAAAAAATAGCTTATATTTTAATTTAATTTAAATAAACTTTTTTTATAATATTTTAATTTTTTAAATATACTTTTAAATTAATATAAAATTTAAATATATATACTTATTTTATTTTTTATATATAATTTAAAATATATTTAAATTAGTAAAAATAAGAAATTTAAGTTTTTTTAGTTTAAATAAGTAAAAATAAAATATTTAAATCTTTTTAAATTTAAAAAAAGAAAAAAAAAAAAATATATAATATAATTAATAAATATAAATATAATTAAATAATTAAAATAATAATAATAATATTATTTTTTTTATTATAATATTAATATTAATATTTATTATTTATTTATTTAAATAAAAATATAATTAATAATAATTTTTTAAATTTTATAAGTATTTTTATATATAATTATTTTATTATTATTATTATTATTATTATTTTTTTATTTTTTAAAAATTTAAATATTAAATTATTATTTTTAAATATTTTAAATAATAAATATAAAATTAAATAATATTAAATTATTATTTTTTATTATTAATATATATATAAAATATAAAAAATTAAAAAAAAAAAATTATTTTTTTATTATTTTTTTAAATAATATAAGTTTTTTTTTATATAAGTTTTATAAATATAAAATTTTTAAATTATATTTATTTTAATAATTATTTTTTTTAATTTATAAAAATTTTATATTTTTAAATAACTTATTTTATTATATTAAAATTATATTTTAAAAAAATATAAAATATAATATTAAAATTTATATAAATAAAAAATTTATTTAAAAAATAAATAAATTATTAAAATATTTTTTAATTAATTTTTTTTTTTTTAAATTATTTAAATATTTTTTATAATTTTTATAATAATTTTTTAATTTAAAAATTATATAATAAATATTAAATTTATTTTAAATTTAAAAATAAAAAATATATTTATAAATATTATAAATATTAAAAATTTTTTATTAATATAATAATAATTTTTTTTATATTTTTTATTTTAATTTTAATATTTTTAATTTTTTTTTAAATATTATTATATAATTATAAAATTTTTATATTAAATTTTTTTTTTTTTATAAGTTATATATTAATTATATTTTAAATTAAAATTTTAAATTAATTATAAATTATAATATATTATTTTAAAATATTATTTAATAATTATTTATAATTTCCTAGTTTTTTTTTATTATAAAAATTTTTAATTATTATTTAAATATAATAAATAATATAAATATTTTATAATTTCTTTTTATTAAAAAATTTATTTATATTTTTTATATTTTTTTTATTTTTTTTTTAATTTTAAATAAAAATATTAATATTTATTTATTATATATTTTTTTATTTTATAATTTATATAATATAAAACTTTTATTATTATTAAACTATTATTAAATAATATATTAAAAATTATTTTTTATATATATTTATATATAATATTTTATTTACTAATATATTATTTTTTTATTTAATTTTTTTAATTTTTATATTATAAATTATATTTTTTAATTATAAAAAAATTTATATATTATAATTTATTTAAAAGTTAATATATTATATTATAAATTTTTTATTTAATATATTTATAAATTTTAAAATTAAATAATTAAAAAATAATTTATATTTTAATTTAATTTAAATAAACTTTTTTTATATTATTTTAATTTTTTAAATATAATTTTAAATTAATATAAAATTTAAATATATATATTTATTTTATTTTTTATATATAATTTAAAATATATTTAAATTAATATATTAAAATTTTATTTTAATATATTTAAAAATATAAATAATAATTTTTTTTATATTTATTAAATTATTAAAAAAAATAAAAATATTTTATTTAAAATTTTAATATATTAATATTATTTTATATATTAATTATTAAATTATAAAATTAAAATTTTATTTTTAATATTATATATATTTATAAAATTTATAACTTTTATAAAATTTATTATAAATTTTATATATTAAATTTAATAAAAATAATTTTTTTATTTTTTTAATTTAAAAAAATTATATAAATTAAAAATATTAATTATAATTAATTTAATTTTTAATTTTAATAATAAAATTATAATTTTAAAAATTATATTATTATTTTATTAATTATTATAATATTATAATATATTATATTATAATAATTATAATATATTATATTATAATAATTATAATAATTAAAATATATAAATTTTATAATTATAAAAATTAATATTATTTAATAATAATAAAATATTAATAATATTATTATTTTTTTAAATTTTTTAAAAATTAATATATTTATTATTTATTTTATATAAATATTTTTATTTATAATAAATTTAATAAAAATATTTTAAAAATATTTTTTTATTTAATAATACTAGTAATAATTATAAAATTATATTAAATTTATAATTAAATTATTTAAAATTTAAATTTTTAATTATTAATAAATTTTATTTTAATTTTATAATTTAAATTAATTAATTAAAATAATAAATTTTTAATTTATTATTTTTAAAATAAAAGTTTATTAATTTTTTTTTAATTATTAATTTTAATTTATTAATAAATTTTTACTAGTATTATTAATTTAATAAAATAAAAATACTAATATTTAATTTATTATTAAAAATATAAGCTTATAACTTATTAAAATATATAATTAATTAATTTAATTAATTACTAGTTAAATTAAATAAAAAGTATTTATTTATATTAATATATAATAATCTTTTAATATTTTTTTTATACTAGTATTTTATAATTTTTATTTTTTTTTTAATATTTTTTTTATTTTTTAAATTTATTATAATATTTTTTTTTATTTATTTTTCCTTATATAATATTAAAATAAAAATATTATTTTAAAAAAGTATTTTAGTAAAAGTATAAACTATCTTGTTTAAAGCTAGTTTTATTATATTTAAAATAAAATCTAAGTGTTTTAGCTTATAAAATTTTAAACTTGCTATTTTAATTTAATTTTTTTTTTAATTAATTATTTTAATTATTTATTAATTTTTTTAAGTTTAATTAAATATTTATTATTTATACACTTATATAATTTTAAATAATTTATATATTACTTATATTAATAAGTTTTAAAATATATAATTTTATTATATTTATTATAATATTATTTTTATATATATTTATATAAATTATAATAATTTTAATAAATTTTATATTATTTTAATATTAAATTTTTTATTAAAAATAATAGTAATATAAAAATATTAAATAATTTTTAAATTTTTTTTATTAATTATAAAAAAAAAAATAATAAAATTATAATAAAAATTATTATTTTTTTCTTTATTTTTTCTTATTAAATATATATTAATTAATTTTAATAATATTTAAATATAAGTTTTATTTTTAATTATTTAAATAATATTTTTAATTTTATTTTTTTAATAAAAAATAAAATATTTTATATTATAAATTATATAAGTATATTATATAATAAGTGCTTTTAAATTTATAACCCCTAGTATTTTAATAAATTTATTTTATTTTTTAAATATTTTTTATTAAATATTTTTATTAATTAATTAAATACTTTATTTTAATTTAATTAAAACTATTATTAATATATTAGTAAATATATTATTAAGTATTTTTATAATATAAGTATAAAAGTTATAATTATTTATTTTTTCCCTGTTATTAGCTAAGAAATAAATAAAAATATATTTATTTTTAATAATTTTATTTTTTTATTTACTTTACTTAAGCTTATTAGTTATATAAAAATTATTAATCCTGTTACTATTTAATATTATTACTTATTTTTTAAATAATTTAATTTTTATTATTTATATATAAGTTTTATTATTTTTATTTAATTTTTTATTTTCTAGGTTATTATATTAATAGCTAGTAAAATAATTAATAAACTTCTTAGTAAAGTTTAATTTAAATTTACTAGTAAATAAGTTAATAATTTTATTAAAGCTTTTATAAGAAGCTTTAAATATTTATTTTTTAATTTAAAATTTTTTTTATATATTATTAATAATATTTTTAGTAATTATTATTATAATAATTATTTAAATAAAAAAATTTAAGTTATTTTAAATAAGTTTTTTTTATATAGCTTAAGGATTTTTTTTATTTTTAATATTAATTTTATTTTTTTATTATAATATTAGTAATAAAATTATATTTTTACTAGTTTTTTTAATATTTAATAAAATAATAAAATAAATTATTTTTAAAATTATAATTTTTTTTAAAATTTTATTTTATTTTTTTTTTTTTTTTTATATAATTAATATAATTTTAAAAGTAAATTATTATTTATAATATATATTAAAGTTTTTATTATATTTAATATTTAATAAAAAATACTTATAAAATTTAACTAATTAATTTTTATTTATATAAAATTATTATATAATATTTAATATTATTATATTAAAATATATAATATAATAATTATAATAAAGTTTTTTATATTTATATATTAATTTTATTTAAACTTAAAATTTAAAAATTAATATATTTTATTTAAATAAATATTAAAATCTTATATTAAATAATAATAATTTTATAATATAATTTATTATATAATATATTAGTAATTAAAATAATATAATTTTATTATAAATAATAGTTTTATTTTTTTTATTTTTTATAGCTTTTTTTTATTAAAATAAAAACTTTTAAATATATTTTATTATTTATTATAAATTTAAATTATAAAAAATTAATAAATATTATTTCTTTATTAAAAGAAAGCTTTAATATTAATATAAAACTTAGTTTAAATAATTTTTATATTTTATTTAAAAATAATAATAATATTAATTTTAATAATATTAATTTTATTTATAATAAAAAAAAGTATAAATTTAAAAATAATAAAATATTTAAAATTTATATTTTTTAATATAATTTATTTACTAGGTATTTATTATTAATAAATTTTAATAAATATTAAAAAATATATATTTAATATATAAAATTAATTATTTTTATTATTTATTTTATTTCTTATAACTGTTTTTTATTAATAATAAATAAAAATAATTATAAATTTTTTATAAATTATAAAATTAAAAGCTTTTAAGTTTTTAATTTATTTTAATATTATTAAATTAAATATTTTATAATAACTTATAATAAAAAATTAAAAAAATTAAAAAAAAATATATATATTATTTTATTTATTTTATTTATATATAATTATTAATTTTTTATAAAAGCTAATATTATTTTATTTATTTTATTTATATATAATTATTAATTTTTTATAAAAGCTAATATTATTTTTTTAATTAATAATATTTTATTTAATTTAAAT
>NW_028145123.1:0-9611 GCF_050947405.1 Trichoderma evansii
TTTTTTATAATTAAAATTTATTTTTAATAATAAATAATAAATATAAAATAAGTATTTTTAATTAATTAAAAACTATAAATAAATTAAAAATTTAATAGAAATTAAAATTATTTATAATTAATTAATATTTTTTTAAATTTATAATTTATTATTTAATTTATATATATATATAATTTTAATACTTATTATAAGCTAATTATAAAAAGATTAGTAATAAATTTAAAGAAATTAATAATAAATTTAAATAAATTTATTAATATAAATTTACTTATAATAAAATTAATAATAATAAAATTTTTTATAATTTTTTTATAAATAAATTAGTTTTTTTAAATTTTTATTAAAATTATATTAGTTTTTTTAAAAAGTTAAAAAAAATTAATTTATTTTATTAAAAATTTAAAGAAAATAAATTATAAAAGATTACTAATTAATATAATAACTTTAATTATAAGTAATAATAAAATACTTAATTTAATAATATTAAAATAAATTAAAAGCTTAAAAGCTTTAAATTTTATATTTTATATAAAAATTATAATTATAATTATATATTATTAAAAAAAATACTTATAATAAATAATAAAATATATATTAATTAATTATATTATTTACTATTATTAACAGGGTATATTACTTTTACTTATACCTAGTAACTAGATTAACCCTTGCCTTATTAAATAAAATTACTTATTAAATTAATACTTTTATTTTTAATACTTTTATTTAATAATTTAAATATAATTTCTATTATTTTTATAATTTTTTTAAAATATTAAATTAAAGCTTATAAATAAGCTTTTATTAACTTTAATATTACTTAATATTTTTTAAAATAATTAAAATATTTTAAAAAATTAATTATTAATAATTTTTATATTAGTAATTTTTTTAAATCCTAGGGCTTTATAAAACTTATTAAAATAATTTTTTTTAAATAATTTAATTAATTTATTTATTATTATTTAATTTATAAAAATATATTTTAATTTTACTTTTTTATTATTTATTTTTTTATAAATAAAATAATATTATATTTTTATATATTTAAAACTCCTGTAATTTATTAAATTTTTAATTAATATAATTATACTTTAATTATTATAATATATAATTATAATATTTAATAAGAATTTTATTATATTTTTTTTTTAAAAATTAATTTATAATTTTATAAAAAGTTTTTATAATTAAATTACTTTTTTTATTATATTAATTTAAATTATATATTTAATTTTATAACTTAATAAAATAATTATAACCTGTTATTTTAATAATTAGCTTATTTTATTATTATTAATATTAAATATATAATTAAAAATTAATTTATAAATATTTAAATTATTAATTTAATTAAAATTATTATATTTTTTTAATAGTTAAAAGTTATTATAAAATATTAAATATAAATTTTATATTTTTTATATATATTTTAAAATGTATTTTATAACTTGCTAATATATAATATTAAAATTACTTAAATACTAGCTAATAATTAATATTATATAAATTAAATTTAAATATATTTTAAATATTAAATATATTACTAATTTTATTATTAATTAATATTTTTTTAATTATAATAATAATATATAAATTTATTTTTTAATTTTTATAATTTTATTTTAATTATTAAAGTAAGTATAAGTATATAATTTATTATATTATACTAGTAAAAATTTTTTTAAATATAACCTTATTAATTAAAAATAATAATATAAGCTAGTTTATTATAATAAATTTATATTTTTAAATAATAGTAATATAATTTTAAATTTATTATTAAAAATTTTTTATATAATATATTTTTTAATTTTATACTTTTAAATTTATTTTTATTAATTAAAAGTAAATTATTAATATAAATTATAATAAAAATATTTTTTTTAATATAAAAATTATTATTTAAAAATATTAGCTAGAAATTAAAAATAATATAAAAATTTATAAAACTTTTATATTATACTTATAAAACCTGCTTAAAGTTATAAAAAACCTTATTTAATTTATAAATATTTTTTAATTTATTAAAAAAATTTACTAGTTATTTAATATATATATTTTTTTTAATTTTATTATATAAAAATATAATTTTAATATTTATTTATTTTATTTTTAAATTTAAAGTTATTATTATTATAAATAATATTTTATAAGTTATTAATTTTATAATTAATATAAATATTTTTATATAATTAATACTAGTAATTTATTTAAAATTTTATATAACTTATTATATTTTATATTTAATAATTTAATTATTTAATTTTTTTTTAAATTTATATACTTATTTATTATATAAAATATTTATTTATAAGTTTAATTTAACTAATTTTTAAATTTTATTATTATATAAAATTTATATTTTTTTTATTATTTTTTTATATTATTTATTTTAAAAGAAATTATATTTAATTTTTTAAAATATTTATAATTTAATATTTTTTATAAAAAACTTTAAAAAATATAATTAATATAAGTATATTAAATAATAATTATTTATTTTATAAAAAATATTATAATTTAAAATACTTAAGGATTTTATTTTAATACTTTAATTATTTTAAAGTTATTATTAATAGCTTTAAGAATATTACTTTTATTAAAAATTAAATTAAATTTATTTTTTAATAATATTTTTTTATTTATAACTAGTTATTAATTTATATATTAATATTTTAAAATATTATAATTAAAAGCTAGTTAATAATTTTAAATTTAAAATATATATTTAAAAATATAATAACTTTTTTTTTAAAAATTAGTAATTAATATTTTATATTATTAATAAAATTAAATAAAATATATTTAATATTTTTATTATTTAACTTTTTTTTTTTAACTTATAAAATTAAATATTATATTATTATATTTATTATTTTAATATTTAAAATATTTAATTATTATTTATAAATATATTTAAAAAATATTTTATTTAATATTTTATATAAATTTTTAATTTTTAAATAATTAATTATAATAAAAATCTTTAATTAATATTTTTTTAAAATATTCTTGCTAATTATTATAAGTAATAATTTATTATAAATAATAATATTAAAACTTTTTATAATTTTATTTAATTAATATTATTTTATTAAAAATATTTTAAATTTAATATTATATTTATTTACTTATTAATTAAATTTACTATTATTAAATTCCCTGGTTTTATTTAAATATATTATATAATATTATTATTTTTATAATTTTTTATTTTTTAAAAATTAAATAAAAAAATAAATAAACTTTTAAATATTTTTTTTAAATTTAATAAGTTTACTATTATTAAATTTATTATAGCTATTAATTAATATAATTTAATATTTATTCTTATTATAACTAATTATATAAAAAAAATTATATATATTAATATAAATTATATTTTTTATATATTTAATTTATTCTAATTAATTATAATATAATTTTTTTTTTATTTTTTTTTATAAGTAAAGTTTATAAAAATAATATTATTAAATTATATTTATTTTATTAATTATATTTTTTAATTAAATAAAATTATTATTATTTAAATATTTTATTTAATTATATTATATTTATATTTTAAAATTAATAAAATATAAAATTAAAGCTTAAATTAATAATATATTTATTTAAAAAATAAATAAATTTTTAAATTATTTTATTATAAATTTAAAATTATTTTTTTTAATAATTTAAATATTTTAAAATATTAATATTATTTTTTTTAAATTAAAAAGTTAAATAATTAAAAATAAATTTAAATTAAAATTTAATATATAAAAAACTTTAAAAAATATAATTATAATAAATATATTTTTATTAATATATTTTTTAATTATTTTATTTATTTTTTTAATTTTAATTTTTAAGTTTTTTATATTATTAAGTTTACTATTATATAATTTTAATAATTTTAAATTAAATATATTTTTATAATATATAATATATTAATTATAATTTAAGTTAAAAATTTAAATTATATTAAAAAAATAATTTATTA
Organism: Trichoderma evansii; assembly: GCF_050947405.1. Classification (NCBI taxonomy): domain Eukaryota; kingdom Fungi; phylum Ascomycota; class Sordariomycetes; order Hypocreales; family Hypocreaceae; genus Trichoderma; species Trichoderma evansii. Next base: position 3,986 of record NW_028145123.1, read on the forward strand.
TTATATTAAAAATTATTAAATAACTTATTTTTTATATAATAATTTACTATTATAATTAATATTAAAATATTTTTATTTTTTTATTTTATTATTATATTTAATAATAAATTAAGTTTTTTTTATTTTATTTAATTAATTACTTTTTCTTTAAAAATAATAACTAATAGTTATTTTTTATATAATTTTTTAACTTTAATTACTTTTATTTTATTATTTTAAATTAATATAAGTTACTTTTAAATTAGTAAAGCTTATATATTAATTATACTATTATTTTATTTTATTTTATTTTATTTTATTACTTTTATATTTTTTATTATATTATTTAAATTTAATAATATAAAAATTTTATATATAAATTAAAAGTTAATAATTTAATAAATATATTTTTTACTTAAACTAATAATAAATTTAAAAATAAAAAAACTTATTAATAGCTTATATTTTATTTTTATAAAAATAAATTTTTTTAATATTATAATATTTTTTTATATAAATTTATAAATAATTTTTAAATTTAAAAAAATATAATTTTTTTATTTTTAATAAGTTTTTTATAATATTTTAATTTTAATATTTTAAAATTTATATTTTATATATTTAAAAACCTTATTTAATATATTTTTATTAATTATTATATTATTTAATAAAATTAAAAAAGTTTTTTTAATAATTTTAATATATTACTATTATTTAATTTTTTATTTTTTTATTTAATTTTTAAAAACCTAGTTTACTAATATATAATAGCTTATTAAATTTTTTACTTTTATAATATTTATTAGTAATATTATATTATATTCCTAGTTTAAGAAATTTTTTTTTTCTCTAGCTTTAATAATAATTTAAAATTTAAAGCGCTTATATTAATTACTTTAATTTTAAAATATTATAATTTTATTATAATTAATTATAATTAAATTATAGCACTGTCCCTAGTACTTATTTTTTATTAAAATATATTATATTTAAGTTTTAATAAAATAAAAATAACTTATTATAAAATAAAAAAATAATATAATAAAACTAAATTTTAATTTAATATATAAATTTAAAAATTATATAAGTTAATATTATTTAATAGTAATAAAATTATTAATAATTAGTTTTTTTTAAAATTTTTATTTATAACTTTTAAAATCTCCTGTTATTTTATATTTAAGCTTTTATTATTTTTAAACTTATTTTTATTTTTTTAATTCTCCTAGGCTTATTATACTAAGCCTAACCCTGTAATTAAATTATTTAAAAATAATAATCTTAGCTATTATTATTTAAAATTAACTAGATTAATTAACTTATATTAATTTATTTTTTTTATTTAATTATATTTTAATTTAAATATAATTAAATATAATTAAATATACTAGTACTAGTAAAATTAATTATTAGCTAATTTAATAATATAAGTATTTAATAATTTTAATAAAAGCTAGGCTTATAACTTAATAAAATATATATTAATTAATTATATTATTTATTATTATTAACAAGATATATTACTTTTACTTATATTTAATAGCTAGATTAACACTTGCCTTATTAAATACAGTTATTTATTAAATTAATACTCTTATTTTTAATAATAAATAAATAAATAAAAAAAACTAATATTATATATTTAATATATATTTTTTTATATTTATTAGAATTTATTAATAATAAATACTTAGTAAATAAATTATATTTAAAAATATAAACTTTAAAAATTTTATTATTTTTTAATTTATAATTCTTTTTATTATAAATAAAATTAATAATATTAAAATTAATATTATTATTTTTTTTAAATAAATTTAAGGAATTAATTAAACTAGGTTTTAAATTAAAATTTTCTTTTAATAAGAAAATAATATTTATTAAATTTTTAAAATTATTATTTATAATATATAAATAAGTTTTAAATAATTTAATTAAAAATATATTATAAAAAATAAAAAAAAAAAGCTTTTATTTATAAAAAAATTAATTATTTAAATTAATAATTTATTATATAATAAATTATATTATAAAATTATTATTATTTAATATATAATTTATATTTATTTATATACTTTTTTTATTTTAAGCTTAAATAAAATATATATATTAATATAAAATAACTTATTATAATTCTTATAATATATATTATATTATATTATTATTATATATTATATAATTATTTTATATAAATAAAAATTAACTAGTTAAATTTTATAAGTGTTTTTTATTAAATTTTAAATATAATTATTTTAAATATTTAAAATTTTATTATTAACTTTATTATAAATAAAATAATATAATTATTTAATAAATAATATATTATATTTAATATATTTTTATAAATATAAGTTTAAATTTATATATAAAGTTTATTTAATTTATAATAAAATATTAAAAAAAACCTATTACTTAATATATTTTATACTGTTTAAATTTAATTATTTAATTAGTTATTTAATTAATTAGTTTTTTAATTTAATAATTAAAATTATTTTAATTTTTAATTACTAATTAATTTTAATTATTAAATTAAAAACTAAAAATTAAAAATTAAAATAATAACCCTAATTATTTATAATATATAATTTTATTATAATAAATTTATTATAATAAAACTATAAAAAATAAAAATAATTTATATTATATATTTTAATTTTATTTTTTAATATTTATTAAGTTTAATAAGTAATAAGATTTTTATAAATAAGTTATAATAAAAAATATAAATTTTAATATTTTTATTTTTTTTTAATTTATAATCTTTTTTATTATAAATAAAATAATTAAAACTTTTATTGAAGTTATTATTAATAAAATTATTTATAATAAAATAAAAGCTATTAAAAAAGCTAAATTTAATATTTATAATTAATTATATAAAAAATAATAAAATAATATTAGTATTTTTTTTTAATTAAAATTTATTTTTAATAATAAATAATAAATATAAAATAAGTATTTTTAATTAATTAAAAACTATAAATAAATTAAAAAATCTAATTAAAATTAAAATTATTTATAATTAATTAATATTTTTTTTTATTTATAATTTATTATTTAATTTTTATATATATATAATTTTAATACTTATTATAAGCTAATTATAAAAAAATTAATAATAAATTTAAATAAATTTATTAATATAAAATTAATAATAATAATTTTTTTTATAATTTTTTTATAAATAAATTAGTTTTTTTTATAATTTTTATTAAAATTATATTAATTTTTTTAAAAAATTAAAAAAAACTAATTTATTTTATTAAAAATTTAAAAAAAATAAATTATAAAAAATTATTAATTAATATAATAACCCTAGTTATAATAATATAAGGTTAAGGCTAATTAAACTTATATTTTTTATAATAATTAAAAAATTAATTAATTAATTATTTAATTTTAATTAAAATTTATTAATTAATTAACTAATTTTTTAATTTAATTTTAATAGTGTTTAATAAGTATATAAAATCTTATATATTTAATTTTATATAAGTCTTATATAAATTATATAAGCAGCGCAGCTTATATAGCACTTAATAAGTATACAGGATCTTATATATTTAATTTTATATAAGTCTTATATAAATTATATAAGTAATATAACTTATATTAATTATTTTAACTAATTATAAATAATTTTAATTTATATATAAAAATACTTTTTATTATTTTATTTTTATTTTTTTTATAATATTTTTTTTAAAATAATATTTTATTATTTTTATTATTTTTTTTTTAATAATAATTAAATATTAAATATTAAATTTAATTTAATAATTTAAAAAAAATAATAGCTTTTTATTATTATATTAAATATATATATAATTGTTTTTTATATATAAAATATTTAAAAAAAAATTAAAATATTTAATTTTTATAATTTATATTTTTTATTAATAATATTATAATTAAAAAAAAAATTATATATTTTTTTTTATTATAATAATTTAATATTATTAACTCGGTAATTAAAATTTATAAATTTAACTTATAATATAATAATAATAATTAAATATAAAATTTTATTATTTTATAATTTTAAATATTTTTTTTACTTATTATATTATTTTATAATTAATATTATATATAAATAATTATTATATATTTTAAATATGATATATTAATTAATATTTAAGTTTTTATAATATAATATATTATAATAATATTTATATATATAATAATATTTTTAATTTTATTAATTTAATTAATTTATTTTACTTATTATAAAAATTTATTATTTAAATAAAAAAAAATTATAAAATTATTTATTTAATTTATATAAAATATATTTTTTTTTAAATTTTTTAAATTTTTTATATTAATATAAAAAAAATAATATTATTTTTAATAATTTTAATAATTTTAAAAAAATTATTAAATTATAAATAAAAAAAAAATAAAAAAATATAATAAAAAAATAATTATTTTATAATAAAAAAATAATTATAAAAAATAATATTATAAGTTTTATAATATAATAATATAAAAAACTTATTTAATATATTTTTTATTAAATTAAAAAATTTATTATATAAAAATTATATTTAAAATATAATTATAAATAAAATTATTTTTTTTAATTTATATATAAATTTAAATAATTATATTAATTAATATTAATTATATATTAATAATAATTATATTTATTTTTTTTTAATATATTTATTTTTATTTTATTATATTATTTTTAATTAATTTTATATTATAATTATTTTAAATTAATATTTTTTATATAAAAAATAATTTATATTATTTAAAAAAATAATAAAAAAATAATTTTTTTTTTAATTTTTTATATTTTATATATATATTAATAATAAAAAATAATAATTTAATATTATTTAATTTTATATTTATTATTTAAAATATTTAAAAAATAATAATTTAATATTTAAACTTTTAAAAAATAAAAAAAAAAAATAATAATAATAATAATAAAATACTTATATATAAAAATACTTATAAAATTTAAAAATATTTAAATTTTTTATTATTATTTATTTATTTAAATTTAAAAAAATTTAAATAAAAAAAATAAAAATTTTATAAAATTATTTATAAATTTAAATATTTATTATTATATATTTTTAAAAAATTTATTTAAAAATAATTAAAAATTTTATTATTATATTTAATTTTATTAAAATAATAATTATATTTATAATATTAATTATATTATATTATTTTTTTAAATTATATTTTTTTTAATATAAAATATTATTATATTTAAAATTATTTTTAATATTTTATATAATATTATTATTATAATTAAATATTTTTTTAATAATTATTTTTTTTTAAAATAATAATATAATTTATAAAAAAAATTATTTAAATTTATTAATATTTAAATAATAAATTAAAATTATATATTTATAATAAATAAATTTATAAAAAAATTAAATAATAAATATATTATAATATATATATATAATTAATTTTAATAATTTTTAAATATTTTAAAAAAATATATTTAAAAAACTTTTATATATAAAATTAATTATTAATTTTTAATATATATAAAAAAGTTTTTAAATAATATAATTTAAAATATATAATATTATTAAAATATATATTTTTAAATATATAATTATTTATTAAATTTATATTTATTTATTTATTTAATTTTTTATAAGTTTAA
>NW_028145122.1:0-9436 GCF_050947405.1 Trichoderma evansii
GTTAAAAGAATAATATTAGCTTTTATTTAATTTATTAATAAAATAAATAAATAAAATAATAATATAATAAAATAATAATTAATTTTATTTTTTTAGCTTTTTAAAGCTTTTATTATAAGCTATTCTAGGGTGTAAAGCTTAATAATAATAAGTAAAATTAAAAAATTTAAAGCGTTTTAATTAAGTAATTATAAAATAAGAGTAATTAAAATAATTAATATCAGGGTTACTACATTAATCAGTAATCTTTCATAATTCATTTCATTACTACAATTAATTTCATATTTTATTAATGAAATACAATTTTAATTCATTTTCTTTAGATTTTTAATAAAATAAATTAGTTTTTTTTAGCTTTTTAAAAAAACTAATATAATTCTAATAAAAATTTAAAGAAACTAATTTATTTATAAAAAAATCATAAAGAAATTTATTATTATTAATTTTATTATAAGTAAATTTATATTAACAAGTTTATTTAAATTTATTACTAATTTCTTTAAATTTATTACTAATTTCTTTATAATTAGCTTATAATAAGTATTAAAATTTTATATATATAAAAATTAAATAATAGATTATAAATAAAAAAAAATATTAATTAGCTATAAATAACCTTAATTCCTGCTAGATTTTTAATTTATTTATAGTTTTTAATTAATTAAAAACACTTATTTTATATTTATTATTTATTATTAAAAATAAATTCTGATTATAAAGAAAATATTAATATTATTTTATTATCCCTTGTACAATTAGCTATAAATATTAAATCTAGCTTTTTTAATAGCTCTTATTTTATTATAAATAATTTTATTAATAATAGCCTTAATAAAAGCCCTAATAATTCTATTTATAATAAAGAAAATTATAAATTAAAAGAAAATAAGAATTCTAAAGTTTATATTTTTTATTATAACCTATTTATAAGAACCTTATTACCTATTAAACCTAATAAATATTAAGAAATAAAGTTAAAATATATAATATAAGTTATTTTTATTTTTTATAGCTTTATTATAATAAATTTATTATAATAAAATTATATATTATAAATAATATATTTTTATTTATCTTATATACTAATTTTTTTATTATATAACTGTAATTATAAGGTTAAAAGTATAATTAAAAGCTTTAAATCCTCTAATTTAGCTTGCCACTATTAAACTAGGCATCCTAAAATAGCTTATAATAAAAAATCAGAAATATTAAAAAAAAAAAATAAGTTATTTATATTATATATATACAGGGTTGTAAATTAGTTACTAATTTAGTTACTAAAAACGAATTTATTAGTAATAAAACGAATTTCGTTTTTTATTATTAGTTTTCGTTTTATTAGTGCCTTGAAAAAAAGGAAACTAATAATCTTAGTTTTTTATTAATAGATTAGTTACTAATAATAAAAAAACGAAAACGAAACGAATTAATTACTAATTTTATTAATTAAAATAATTAAAAAATTATATATAATATTAAAACCTTATAAATAAATTATATATAATTTTATTTAAATTAAAGAATAAATAATTATTATAATATAATAAAAATAACTGTTATTTTAATTATTTTATATTACTATTTTCCAGGGTTATAAAATTAGTTTTTCATTTTTTATTTTTAGTTTTATTATTAATAATTAATTTTATTTTTTATTATTAAAAATAAAAATAAATTAGTTTTATTATTAATATTAAAAACTAATTTGATTTTTTTTATATATATAAAAAAAATTAATTTAATTTTTAATATATAATTAAATTAGTAATAAAATAAAATTAGTTTTTTATATATAAAAAATAAAATTAATTTTTAATATATAATTAAATTAGTAATAAAATTAATTTTATTTTTTATATATAAAAAATTAATTTTATTTTATTACTAATTTATTTTATATAAAAAACTAATTTATTTTATTACTAATTTAATTATATATTAAAAATTAATTTAATTTTATATATATATTATATATAAAACTAAATTTGTTTTTAATATATAAAATAATTTATAAGTATTTATAAGTAATTTATAAATATTAAAATTTTATATATTTAATTTAACTTAAATTAGCTGTTAAAAATAAATTATAATTTTATAATTATATAAAGCTTTTAATTTTTTTTTAAATTTTATTTTTATTATAATTTTTTAATTAATTATTAGTGTTTTTTTTTAATATATAAAATAAATTTTAATTATTTTAACTAATTTAATACTTTTAAATTTATAAAAGTTATTTTTTTACTTATTTAATTTATTATAAATGTTATAAAATTAAATTTTATTATTAATTTTTTTTTTATATTAAATAATACTAGTGTTAGCGCTGCTAATTTAATTTATAATAAAAAAAATTATAAATTAAAGTTTAATAAGGATTTTAAAATTTATATTTTTTAAGAAAACTTATATATAAGAACTTTATTATTAATTAATTTAAATAAAAAATGCTAAATTAAAGTTAAATATATTAAGTATATTATTTTATTTATTTTATAAGCTAATAATTAATATTATTTATTATAAATAATATTATTTAAAAGTATTTTTTTTATATTATAATATAATATTTTTTATTATTATATAATAATTTTTTTTATATTAATATTAATTATTTTTATATTAATATTAATTATTTTAATTACTTTTATTTTATAATTATTTAATTAAAAAGCTTTAAATCTTTTAATTTTACTTATTATTATTAAGCTTTATACCCTGGAATAGCTTATAATAAAAGCTTTAAAAGGCTAAGAAAATAAAATTAGTTATTATTTTATTATTTTATTATTTTATTTATTTATTTTATTAATAAATTAAATAAAAATTAATAATATTTTTTTAATATTTAATAATTTATTATTAAATTTATAAAATAAAAAAATTAAAAAAAGCTTATTATTTAATAATAATAAAGCTAATAAAATAATATTAATATTTTTAATTAAAAATAATATTTTTTTTAATAGTATAGCTTTACTTTTTTTAATAAATTATTATTTTATTATAATAAGTAAATTATTTATTTTATTATTTATTATATATATATTAATAATTTTATTTTATTAATAATTATTAAGGATTATAAAAAAATAAATTAAATTAATATTAAAAAAATATTAAAAAAAACTTATAAAAAAGTTTTATTAAATTTAAATTTGCTTTTAAAAGTTAATTTAAAAATTTTTAATTTTTTTTTTATAACTTTTAATATTTAAACTTTAAATAATTAAAATTCTTATTTAAGAATTATTTTAATATATATTAATTTTAATTTTAAATTAAAATATAAGCTAATAAGTATTTTATTTTAATTTTTATTATTTTATTTTATATATAATTAATTTTATTTTAAGTTTTTTTAAATTTCTTAAAAGCTATACTAGAATATATATATTTTATTAATTTAATAAGGCTTTAAAGCCTTATTTTTATTTATTAAATTATAATAATATTATAAAGTATGTTTTTATTATATTATTATTTTATTTTTTATAAATTTTATTAATATAATTATTTTATTTAATATTATAAAAAATAATGTTATAAATAATAATATATTTATAGATTTTTTTAAAAAAGCTTATAAAAAAGCTTATAAAAAAGAATTTATAAATAATATTAAAATATATAGCATATATTATTAATTTAATAGCTTAAAATATATTAAAAAATTATATATCTAATTCAGCTTTTAATTTATTATTATTAAATTATATAAATAATAATTTATATAATAATAATAATAATAAAATAAAAAATAAAAATAAAAATCCTGTTTTTAATAATAAATTATTTATTATATTTTATTTTATTATATAATATATAACTAATAATAAATAAATTTAATAAATTAAATTAGGCGGCTTATATTTTTAATTAAATATACTTAAAAGCTTAATTTTTTATTAATTAAAGGAATAATAAAAGTTAAAAAAGAAAATAAAATAGCTTTTAATTATAATAAAGAAAAAATTCTTTTAAGTATAATATTTATTTTATTTTATTTTATTAATAATATAATTATAATAACTAATTTATTTATTAAATAATATAACTCGCTAAAATTTAACTTATTATATGCTTAATACTTTTATTAATTTAAAAAAAGTTTTATATTTTTATTATAAATATACTAATAATATAAAATTTAAAAAAGTATTTATTTTATTTTTTATATATTTTATTTATTTATTAATAAATTTTTAGCTATATTTAAATAAAATAAAATAAAAAGCTTTAAAAAGCTTAAAAATATATTTCTAGTTTTTTTAAAGCCTTCTATTAAATTACAAAGCTAATTTTATATAACAATTCCTATAGCTTTATTATATATTTATAAAATATATAATAAGCTAGATTTATTATATAAAAAATATACTAATAATTCACCTATAAATATTTTAGTAAATTATTTATTTATTATTTATTATATTTTATTTACTAATTTTAATAAGTTAATTATTATAAATTATTTACAAATATTATAAAATCTAAATTATTTAAATTAAAGAAATATTTCCCTAAGAAATTAACTTCTTCTAATTTAAATAATTATAAGCCTTTTTTATTTAATTTATTTTTAAATCCTTAATTTAAAAATATTCATTTTAAAGAAAATAAATTATTATATTTTTATTTTAATTTAAATACTAATATAATAAATTTAATTAAAAAAAATATAATTTATAAATTATTTTATTATATTATTTTTATTATATTTACTAATAATTTTAAATATTTTATTTAAAAAAATAAATAGACCTATTATAATTAATAATCCTATTAATTTATCTTTTAATAAATTAGCTGAGAATTTTAATAATAATAATAATACTAATAATAATAAAAATAATAAAAATACTAATTATAATTCAGATTTATCAGATTCTAATAAAAAATTTTATTTAAAGGCTAATAATAATGATAAAAATAAAATAATATTATATTTAAAAAAAAACCTTATTCAAAAAACTATAAGTTTTTTTTATAATTATATATATTTTTTATTTATTTATTTATTAATTTATTATAAAAAAACCCTTTAAATTATTAGAAATCAAATTCTATTAAATTTCCTATATTATCCATTTTAACCAGGCATTATTTAGCTATTCCAGCCACATCTGCTGCTATAAAAAGCGTTTTTTCTATTTCTAATAATATTATAACTAAATCAAGAAATAAGCTTAAGCCTAGTCTTATTAAAGAAATAATATTATTAAAAAGCTAGATTAAAGATTTTAAAAAGCTAGAAAATCAATATATAGAAAATAGTAATATAAAATAATTAAAATAAAGGATTTTTATTATCTTAATAAAAAATAAAATTAGTAACTAATTTACTAATAAAAAACGAATTCGTTTTTAGTAACTAATTTGCTAATAAAAAACTAATACTAATAAAAAACGAAAACTAATTCGTTTCGTTTTTCGTTTTTTCGTTTTTAGTAACTAATTTACTAATAAAAAACGAAAAACGAAAAACGAAATTAGTTTCGTTACTAATTTAAAAAACAAAATTAGTTTCGTTACTAAGAAATTAGTTTTTAGTAACGAAATTAGTAACGAATTTACAACCCTGTTAATAACTATAATAAAATAAAATAATAATATATATATATAAATAAAATACTTATTAGCTTATATTTTAATTTAAAGCTTAAATTAATATAAATTAATATAATTCCTAGATAAGAATTTTAATTATTTAAAATCTAAATATTAAAGGTTATAGAAAAAGAATTATAAAACTTTAAATTCGCTTTTAAATATATATTTAAATCTAATAATACTTATTTATAAATATTCTTTAGTATTTTTTTAATATTAATTTGATTTATTTTTTTATAGTCTTTAATAATTATTAATAAAATTAAAATAATAAATATAAATAAATAAATAACTTACTTATTATAATAAGATAATAAATTATTAAAAGAATCTGAAGTAATTATATTAAAAAAAATATTATTTTCTATTAAAAAAAATAATATTTTTTTATTAGCTTTATTATTATTAAATAATAAGCTTGTTATTTTAATTTTCTTATTTTTTAAATTTAAATTAAATATATTATTAGATGTTAAAGGAATAATATTAGCTTTTAATAATTTAATTAGTATAATAAATAAATATAATAAAATAATTATAATAAAATAAATAATAAAATAATAATTAACTTTTTTTTCTTAGCTTTTTAAAGCTTTTATTATAAGCTATTTGCGGATATAAAGCTTAATAATAACAAGTAAAATTAAATAATTTAAAATTCTTTAATTAAGCTTTTAATTTAAATGCGCAGCTAAAAAAAATCTTATTAATATAAATAAAGAAGAATATTATAATTTAAAAAAAACGCTTTTAAATAATATTATTTTTATAAAAAATAAATAGTTATAAGCTTATTAAATAAATAAAATAATATATATTATATATTTAACCTTAATTTAGCGCTCTTTATTTAAATTAATAGGTAACAAGGTTCTTGTAAATAAATTCTCTTAAAAAATATAAATTTTAAAATTCTTATTAGATTTTAATTTATAATCTTTTTTATTATAAATAAAGTTAGCACCGCTAACACTAGCGTTGTCTATTAAATAAGAAGAATTATTAATAAAATTCGTTTCTGTAGCATTTATAGTAAATCAAATAGGCAAAGAAATAATATCAGTAGTTTTAGAAGTATTAGATTAGTTAGAATAATTAGAATCTATTTTAATTATTAAAAAAAAATCGCTAATAAAGCACTAATAGTTATTAAAAAACTAAAAAAAGAATAAGATTTAAAAAAAACCTATAAGCTTTATATAATTAAAGAGCTAATTTAAGTTAAAAATATATATAAGATTTTAGTGCTTATAAATAACTTATAAATGCTTATAAATTAATTATATATATAAAAAATAAATTTAATGAATTTAATAATAAAATAAATTTAGTAACTAAATTAGTAATATTAATAAAAAACTAATTTAATTACTAATTTTATTAATAAAAAAACTAAATTAGTAACAAAACTAATTTAGTTTTTAATAATTAGTAACAAAACTAATTTAGTTTTGTTATTAAAGTAAAGAAAACTAATAAAATTCGATATTAGTAACTAAAAACGAAATTAATCTTAGTTACTAATTTAGTTACTAAAAAACTAGTGACTAATTTTACAACCCTGTATATATATATATATCAGGGTTGCCATTTAGTAACGATTCGTATCGTCACTGCGTTGAAGAAAACGAAACGAATTATTTTCGTTACTAATAAATTAATTGTAGTTTCTTTATTAACCTGACGAATACGATATGAAAAAAAATCATATTTTATTAATAATAATTAAATAAATATGAAATATGAAATTTATTATTAAATTTGTTACTAATTTATTTAAAAATCATATTTTATTAATAATAATTAAAGAAATATGAAATACAAATTTCATTACTAAATTCGTTATTATATTTATTATAAATATTATAATTATTTAAAATAGTTTAATATAATAATTAAATAGTATATTTTTATAAACTCAAATCAGGTTAAATATATCTATTAAAATAAGTTAGTTTATAAAAGAATTAGTAATAAATTTAAGTAAATTTATTAATACAAATTTACTTATAACAAAATTAATAATAACGAATTTCTTTATGATTTTTTTATAAATAAATTAGTTTCTTCAGATTTTTATTAGAATTATATTAGTTTCTTTAAGAGCTTAAAGAAAACTAATTTAATTTATTAGGAAAGTGAAGAAAACTATTTATTTTCGTCTTTCATTAACGAAATACGAAATTAATCATAGTAACGAAACGAATGATAAAAGATTACTGATTAATGTGGCAACCCTGATATATATATATATATATATATATATATATTATTTATTTATTTATTTATTTTACTATTATTATATTATATTATTATTATTTTATTTATTTATTAATAATTTATAAAAGCAGATATTATTCCTTTAAATTAAAGCTTTTTATTTAATTTAAATACATAAAATAAACAACTTAAAATAGATTTATTAATTTTTAATAAGTAAAAGGCTGTAAATAAAATATTATTATTCTTAATTAATAATAATATTTTATTTAATGCAGTTTCTTCTAATTTTTTTAATAAATTATTATCTTATTATAATAAGTAAATTATTTATTTTATTATATTTTATTTTATATATAATTTAAATATTATATATTAATTTTATTATCTATTAGTAGCTATTTTAATATTAATTAATTAAATATTTGAAATATATTAAAAGAAAATTATAATAAAGCTTTATTAGATTTAAATTAGCAAATTAAAGCTAATTTAAAAACTAATATCTGTTTTTCTATAACCTTTAATATTTAGACTTCAAATAATTAAAATTCTTATTTAAAAATAATTCTTATTTTTATTAATTTAAATTTTAAATTAAAATATAAGCTTATAAGTATTTTATTTATATTTTTTTATAAGCTATCAAAATATAATTATTATTAATTTATTTATAAGATTTAATAAGCTTTCTAAAAGCTATACAGGAATATATATATACTAGCAATTTAATAAGGCTTTAAAATAATATCCTGATTTATTAAATATATAAAATATATTTAAGTATATTATTTATTTAATTTATTATATATATAATAAAATAACTAATATATTAGTATTACAAGAGATAATGCTTATAATAATAATACATTTATAGATTCTTTTAAAGAAGCTTATAAAGAAGCTAATAAAACAAAATTTAAAAATAATATTAAATATATAGCACATATTATTAATTTAATAGCTTAAGATATATTAAAAGATTATATATTTAATAATAATTTGAATATATTATTATTAAAATATATAAATTTGTATTTATATAATAATAATAATAGAAGAAAATGAAGATTTTACTAATATTAATTATAATAGTAAGTTATTTTATTATTTTATTAAAAAAACATTAATAATTAATAATAAATAGATTTAATAAATTAACTAAGACAAATTATAGTTTTAATTAAATATACCCTAGAGCTTAATAATTTATTAAGTGAAGGAATATTAAAAGCTAAAAAGGATAGAAAAATTCCTGCTAGTTATAATAAAGAAAAAATTCTATTATGTTATTTTATGTATTTAAATAAAAAAAAAGCTAATTAAGTTATATAAATAATTTAACCTGTTAGAATTTAACTTATTATATACTTAATATTTTAATTAATTTAAAAGAAGCTTTATATTATTGTTATAAATTTATAAAAAATAAAGAATTTAAAAAGGTATTTATTATTTATTATTTATTATTTTATTATTTTATTATTTTATTATTTTATTATTTATTTTATTATTTTATTATTTTATTATTTTATTATTTTATTATTTTATTATTTTATTATTTTATTATTTTATTATTTTATTATTTTATTATTTT
>NW_028145121.1:0-9067 GCF_050947405.1 Trichoderma evansii
CCCTAACCCTAACCCTAACCCTAACCCTAACCCTAACCCTAACCCTAACCCTAACCCTAACCCTAACCCTAACCCTAACCCTAACCCTAACCCTACGTTACAAAAGCGGTTAGTCGCAAAATAAACCATAGCCTCACCACGGGCGATGTCTTTTCTTTCATGCACCAGGGGGGGTAAACCCCCCCTCTTTCCCATCACTGCTATAGCCTCACCACGGGCGACATCTTTATTTATAAACAGGGGGGGATAAACCCCCCCTTCTAACCCTTACTCCCATATCTTTACCACAGGCGACGCCTTTATTACCTAGCTAACCTGTTAATAACTTAATAAGTCAGCTTGCCTATAATATAACCCTAATATCTAACCTATTATTAGCATTTCTTTTTTTTATTTACTTTAAAATATTTTATTACTTTTAACCCTAGCCCTTAACCCTTATTATTTTCTAGTTTATTAACTTAAAATATAAAATATCTGCTAATTACAAGCACTCTCTTACTTTAACTAGCTAACTTAAAAATAACTTTTAAAATTTTAAAATAATCCTAATACTTTTAAAATAATTTTATTATCTTACTTCCCTTTTTATTTTTTTTTATTACTTTATTTATTTTATATAACCTTAAATTACCTTATATTAATATAACTTTTTTTAAATAATAATTAAATAAGCTATTTAATTACTTATTACTTTAAAATAACACTTTATTTTAAAACTTCTCTTGCTAAACTTAATCTTTTTTATAACACTTTTAATAAAATACTTTTTTACCTCTTATTTTATATAACTACTTATTATAATAATAAATAAATTAAATTTTTTTTTAACTTTATTACCCTAGCAGTTATAAACACTTTTGCTATAAACAGTTACTTTAAAATAGCTATAATAACTATTACTTTACCCCTTATTTCATATAACCTTTTACCCTAACCCTTTATCTTTTATTTTACAATACTTTTATTAACTTTAATTAAAAAACCTAACTTTTCTTTTTAAACTTACTACTTTTAGTAATTACAAGCCCTTTTACCTTAAGCAGTTACTTTAAAATAATACCTCTTTTATAACCCTATTTTTAACTTTAACCCTTAGCTTTTAATTATAAAATAACTACTAGCTATTACTTTTACTTATTTTAATACTTTATTTTAAATAACCTTTTATTATATTTATTTTCTTTTATAAAATCTTTAATAAAATACTTTTTTATTTTTTATTTTTTAATATTTTATATATATATAATACTTTTTTCTTATTTTATAACTTTTTTTATTAAAATATTCTTTTATTTTTTTTTATTATATTTCCCTTAACCTTATATATATTATATTATATTACTATTATAAATTAATATTATTATTATATAAATATTCCTTTTTTTTTAACTTTAACCCTGCTCTTATTTTTTATTTTATTTTATACACTTTTAAATAATTTTATCCTATACTACTATCCTGTTTATTATTTATATCCCATACATATACCTTAATCGCCTAATCCACTGCTAATAACTATTATCTTTCCTATTAACTCTAAACTTCTCTAACACTAGCCTTTACACCTTCCCGCTTACTTAAGCTATTATTATCACTGCAAGTACCTTATTGCTATAGCAGCACTTCCTGTCTTTTCCCCTTTTTATTTTACACCACCTGTGCGGCAGCCCACACTCCCAATAGCATATAAAGTTTATAAACTTTACCTTAGTCCTCCAGTCGCTAAATTCCCTTTAACTAATTACCATACATATATCTTATTTATACATATACTTTAACCTTAACTCCTCCTTCCCCCCTTAAAAATGCCATCTTACATAGCATACACAGCAGCTCACTGCCGCTATGTAATCTAGCCATTTATATAATACCGTCAGCCGCCGGCTCTCTTCTTGCTTATACTCTTGCAGTTAACCCCTGACCAGCCCCTCTGCTACAACCCCCCTCTTATTATCGCCTTCGCTTTTACCCTTGCCTTCGCCTTCGCCTTCACTGCCATCTCCTATTTCACTCCCTGTACTTTCCTCGCTTTCCCCTTCTCCCTCGTCTACCCGCGCCTCCTTACCCTGCCTAGACCTCTTTTCACAGCAGTCATACTCCAGAGCACCCATCTCGCCACATCATTACCTTTTCCTATCTATAAATCCACCCAGCTCTATTTAACAACAGTCAGTTATCTGCAGAAACATCTCTATAGCCTTGCGGTTCTTGTAATCCACGTCGCTACCAAATTTATTATACCACACCGCTGCCCTGTCCGTTACAATTACCGAGTCTACAACCTCGCCTTTTTACTGCCCTCCTCGCCCTGTTTGCTGCCTAAAGTCCACTATTCCATACGGCTGCCGCATATGAATAATTGCGACAACCTCCTTTATATCAACTCCTGTTCCAAGCCCTGTTATCGCCGCAATCCAGCGCTGCCCTCTTTTGCCGTTGCACCATGCCTAAAGTACTGCCGCCTTATCAGCGCTCGTCATCCGCCTGTAATAGTGCCCGCACCCGGCTCGTACCGCCAGCCTCTCACACTCCTTAATTAACCGGCAGTATACGACCCCTTTTTACCCACCCACCATCCGCATCCCCATCTACTCCATGTCCTCCATAACCCCGTCCTCAACGCTGCTCCGGCTCTCTGCCTTTACCCTTCTTACCCTGTACCAGATATTAATCCTTGCTGTCACACCCTAAATAATATCAGCTTCCTTCGCTAGCATCCGCTCCCAGAACCAGCCCTCCATCAACACCGGCAATGTCGCCGTCAGCATTACCATCAGACAGCCATATCTGTGCAAACTAACCAGAGATCCCAGCCGCTCCCAGTAGCTTACATCCATAATAATTATGTGACATTTATTAAAGAAAATTATTCCTAGCAAGCCCCTGCCCCAAATACTATCCAGATATAATGTAAAGCCATTATAAACGGCAATGTCTGCGCTAACCACCACGAGACTCGCATCCCTTTGCCATTCCTCGCGCGCCTCCTCCACGTCACTGCGCCATTGCATGCAATCAATGCCAAAATCACAAGCCCGCGCTACCAAGTCGTTGGCTAGCGTAATAAATAGAATAATTATAACATTTGTCTTTCCGCCCAGTTCTTTCTCGCTGTTGATGAGAGACGGCAGATAGAAAAATATGCTCTTGCCGCCACCTGTCGGGAGCACTATGATTAGCATTTTGCTCCGCATGCTGTTATTCCGTATCCTTATAATCCGACGCATACCCTTGCGCTGCTCTTGAGATTTCCATCCCGCGCTCTCGCCTAACATCTTTTTTAGCCCGCTCTCAATCCTTTCATCGCTAACCATATTATCACCCCCATCACCGTCACTAACCTCGCTAACCTCGCCAATTGCTCTAGCTGGAGCTGATTTTCGTTGACAGCCCTGCTGTAGACTGCTATCTGCCTTGTGCAGCAGTAACTGCAGTGTCTATTATATCTGCTCAAGCTGCCCAAGAGCTTCCTGTAGAACGCGGCTGCTACCCTGTAGCGGCTGCACCCGCCTTCATTTCACTGCTTGCTATAACCCTTTATCTTTATCCAGTATTCGCTTCTACGCAAACTCTCCGTCCCTGCGCTTAAGAAATCCATGCCACAGCCTGCTAATCTCTTAAAAGTTTAAAATTATCTCTAGCTGTAGCTAATTTAGGTATAGCATGTTAATTGCGTAGTGATTATAAGCTATAAGACTGCTGTGCATTGCCTGCAGATCCTAGATGTATTTGACCCGCTGCTGCTTGCGTGATTCTCCTGTTAATTCGTCATGGTGACCGTCGCCGTCGCTGTCCCCCGCCTCGACGCCTTCAAGCTCGAGCTGCCAGATTACCAGACCCTTAATTTAACGCCCAAACTTGATAGCCACGTGCTGATAGTTTAACACTCTGAGCTCCACTCTGAGATATAATCCCGTTAGTAAATATAAGTCCTTGCTTAGATGCTCCGTATCCTAGAGCCTGTGTGCGGCTGTCTTCTAGATCCACGGCTCCAGCCCCTTGCCCGGGCCCCGTATGCCAGATAGCTTATGCAGCACCTTCTTAAACGGCAGCAGCCATGCAATATATGCCACCATGACTCGGCTTAAGTGCTCTGGCAAGAATCGTGCTACTATGCGGCCGCGGCCTGTTAGTTTCTTGCTCTTGTTACGGTCCGTGATAATCATAACCTGCCTGTTAAATATAAACATGTTTTTTGGCAGCTCCTCTGTATTGCAATGCTTGATTATTGTTATCTCTGGCCCTCGCCCCGGCTGTCCGCTCCAGATATGCACTGCCCTGATAAAGCTACCCCTAAATTACTTAAAAAGTATAAGAAACTCCTCCACCTTTTACTACCTGCACTCATGCCACGTCTTGCTATTCTTATCCTTTACCCTCTTCTAGAGCGTCTCGCCAACGGCTCTCATCATCTGACCGGATCCCGGCTTGAGCCACGCGTTCTTTTAATTATTAATAAACGACCTTCCCGGCCCTTTATAGACCAAGCTATTAATAATATCTCGCAGATGAATCGTCTCCTTAATCTGACCCCACTGGCCAGATATAAGACTATTGAGCAGTGCTTTTGTATTGGTAACGGCGGCCTGGGCTGTATATTGAAACTTGCCCACGTGTATTCAGTCTCCATGATAGCTTAGCGTCTTGCCATCGCTCTCCCATGCTAGTCAAGCCAGCCCGGCCTTGCGCTTTCAATAGCCCCTCCCGTACGTCATCCACTGTATGATCGACCCGAATGGCGTGTACAAGCTGTCTACTAGCCACTGGTGGTGTCCCTCGTGGAAGCGATCTATAGCCCTGAAACTAACCTCGCAGTCTGATTCTTCGTCTGAGTTATCCGATCCGCTTAAGTTGTCTGATTCGCTGGCGTCCCCCCTGAAAAAGTGGTCCAGCATTAAGATTCGTCCACAGTAAAGAAAGCCGGCCATGAAGCGAGTGTGCGAGTGTGACGGGATCCATGACTCAGCTGATTGATCAATGCCAAGCACTGCTATGAAGTGCAACAGCGGATTTCGGTACTGTTTCTTGCTTAACTGTTGCTTAATCGAGCTGATGTAGTATTAAAAGACGGCCTTATTGAGAGCGTCCTTCTCCGGCGTTTCCTTGTCGCTGCTATCCTCTCCCGGATTGTTTTCTTTAGCAATTGCTACGAAAGCATCTAGCCGTCGGATAACCTCTCCAAGTCCATCCCACTGCAGATCCGTAAACTAAACCCCATGCTTAGCTTTAGCCTTAGAGCGCCCCAGTGGCTAAACCCTAATGCAGTAGCAGAGATATCGCCTCCAGTATAAGCTGTATTACTTTGTTGATGTAGCCTCTTAGTTCCTACTAAACAGCTTGCTTAATGCTTTCGTTGTATCAATGCTGCTGAGTTACTTTAACGTCTGGGCCGGCACTTTGTTAAGCCGCTTTGTATATCTTGTAAGAACCCGGTCAAAGCTAGCGCCGAGTTGCCGGAGCCGCTGATTTGCCTTGATTGCCTCTTGCTGATACCACCGTCTTTTAACTGCTTTCGTGGCTGCTGATGCAGCTGTCTTATAGAGTATCTTCTGGTTCTTCTGTTTTAGATAATAAGCCAGTCTTATAAACTTGACCTATTTTAAATCTGTATTCACCCCGCCTGGCGTTTTAATAAGCTGCTGTCTTTTCTTCTCTTCTTTTATTATACCTAGCTTGCAAACCTTAGCTATTTTTACTAGCGCTGTGATATTATTACTGCTATTGTTACTATTTTTATTGCCTGTTCTTGTGTTAGCTGGGCTTATTTTGTAATATCTTAGCCGCTAGTTATATTATTATGCTAGTTATTTATATTAATAATTTAATACTAGGACTGTTTACCCTGTGAAAATGTTTATAGTGTAACAGCCTTTTACTCTTTTTTACCTGGGCTAAGTTTATATTTACTGTGAGTCTGGTAAGTGGTAGTGTTCTTCTTGTTTATTATTTAATATGGGCATGTGTTATAGCTGTATTCTTGAAAAGTCTGTAAGCAGCTAATAGGCAGACTGTAATTGCTAGGAAGTTTAATTAACTGCGGGTTATTTATTATAACTCTTGGATTAATTAAGAAATAAAAATTAATAATACTTTTTAATTTAGCTGTTATTAGCTTATACTTTCCTTAAAAATAAAACTTAATAAAGCTTTATAAAGGTAGGAGAGCAGTGTAGTATTTTAAGTAAAGTAATAAGTTATATAGCTTATAAAAGCTAATAAACTTATTTTTAATAAGCTGCTTTATAATAAATATTTAAATATAAAAACCTGAATTATATAAATATTTATTTATTATAAATATATTTTACTTATATAAAGAGTATACTCCTTTTCTTTACAGTAACCTTACTTAGTTTATATATTTAATATACTTAACTTAAACTAACAAGCTTTACTTAAGTTTATAATAAACTAATTAAAATAATTATTTTAAGACAGGTTATTTAAATTTACAAGGTTTATATATATTAACAGTTTATTATAAGTAATAATTAGTAAAGCTTTTATAAACAGGCATTTTATTAGAGCTTATATAAATATTTTAAAAGATATTTTATAAAGGTGTATTTTATTAAAGGTCTAGTAAAATATATTTTATAAGAGCTCTAGTATAATAAATACTTTTAATAATAAAGAGGTTAAAGGTTATAATACTTAAATAATTTATACTAATATTAACTTATATTAACAGGCCTTACTTAAAATATTAAACTAAACTAATAAAAATAGTTATTTTATATCAGGTTGTTTAACTTTATATAGTTTATATATATTAGCAGTTTACTAGTAATTAGCAGGTTATTACAGTTAAATAACCAGTGAATTAATAAACAGGTCTAGTAAAATATATTTTATAAGAGCTCTAGTATAATAAATACCTTTAGTAATAAAAAAGTTAAAGGTTATAATACCTGGATAATTTGCGCTAATATTAACTTATACTAATAGGCCTTACTTAAAGTGTTAGACTAAGCTAATAAAAATAGTTATTTTATATCAGGTTATTTAATTTTACATAGTTTATATATATTAGCAGTTTACTAGCAATCGGCGGGTTATTGCAGTTAAACAACTAGTGGATTAATAGACAGGTTCATATATATTAACAGTCTACTACAAGTAATAGTCAGCGAAGCTTTCATAGACGGGCATTCTGTTAGAGCTTGTGTGAATATTTCAAGAGATATTCTATAAAGGTACATTTTACTAAAGGTCTGGCGAAATATATTTTACAAGAGCTTTAATATAATAAATACCTTTAGTAATAAAAAGGTTAGAGGTTATAATACCTGGATAATTTGCGCTAATGTTAACTTATACTAACGGGCCCTACTTAAAGTATTAAACTAAGCTAATAAAAATAGTTATTTTATATTAAGTTATTTAACTTTATATAGTTTATGCATATTAGCAGTTTACTAGCAATTAGCGGGTTATTACAGTTAAATAACTAGTAGATTAATAGACAGGTCTAGTGAAATATATTTTACAAGAGCTCTAGTATAATAAATGCCTTTAGTAATAAAAAGGTTAGAGGTTATAATGCCTGGATAATTCGCGCTAATATTAACCTATGCTAACAGGCCTTACTTAAAGTATTAGACTAAGCTAATAAAAATGGTTGTTTTATATTAAGTTATTTAACTTTACATGGTTTATGTATATTAGCAGTTTACTAGCAATCGGCGGGTTGTTATAGTTGAACAACCAGTGGATTAATAGACAGGAATTTAAAATATTTAACTTATTATAAGAATAATTTTTAAATTATAATAAAGTAAATAATATTATAATAATTAATATAAACTTTAATTTTATAAGTATTTTTTAAATAATAATATTACTATTTTTTAAATATTTTAATAATTATTATAAATTTCTTATTATAAATAAAATATTTTAATTTAAATTTATATAACTTTTTTAAAAAAAAAGCTATTAAATAAAATTTCTTATTTTTATTTTATTATATTAATACTTTTTTAATTATAAAATTTAAAATATTTATTTTAATTTCTAGTAACTTATTTAAATTATATATAATAAGTATAAGTTTACTTAAAAAAATATTTTTAAATTTTTAAAAAACTTTTTTTATTTTTTTTTTATATATAAGTTTTTTATTTTTAAGTTTTTTTTTACTTTTTTTATTTTCTTTTAAATAAATAATATTAATAAATAATTTAATAATTTTATTATAAATTTTAATAAATTTTTAATAATAGTTTACTAATTTTAAAAAATTTTATATTCTTTTTCTTATTTCTAGTAATTTCTAATTTTAAATTATAATAAGTTTATTAAAATTTATTTAAACTTATTCTAGTAAAATTAAATATTTAAAAAATTTAACTTTTTATATATAAAAACTATATTTACCTAGTTCTACTAATAAATTAATATCTTCTAGTATTTATAATATTTTATAAATATATTTCTAATATTTTTTAAAGGTTTTAAAAAATATTAAAATATTATTTAAATATATAATTATAAAATTATTTATAAATATTCTTAAAATATAATTAATTATTTATTAAAATATTATAAGTATATTAGTAAATTTAAATAATATTATTAAATATTTAAATAATTTATAATATATTTTAAATATTATTTTTTATTTATTTTTTTTTTAAATATAAATTAAATTATATACTTTTTTAAAATTTAAAATAATAAATTATCTTATACTAATTAAACAGTTTTAAATTTTTATAATAAGTAATAATAAAGTTTAATTTTTAATAATAATCTTATTTAATTATTAATAATTAATAACTAGTTATAACTTCTTATTTTTTTTTAATATAAATATAATAAGATATTTAACTTATAAAATAAATAATTTAATATATTTTTTTTTTAATTATTTTTATATTTATTCTCTCAGGGTTTTAAACTTTGTTTTATTAAAATTATAAATTAAAAAAAATTTTATTATTTTTTTTTTTATAAAATTAATATAATAATTTTATTATAAGTAAAGCAGTTATATTATTTTTAATATTAAATTAAATAATTTTTAATATTTTTTATATTATTTTAATATTTTAAATAAAAT
>NW_028145120.1:0-8962 GCF_050947405.1 Trichoderma evansii
TATAAATTTATTTATTAAATTATTATTTTAATATAATAAATAAATTATTTATTTATTTTATTATTATTTATATATTTATTAATATTATTTAATAAGTATTTTATAATTAATTAAATTACTATTAAAGAAATATTAAAAAATAATTATAATAAAATTTTATTAAATTTAAATATATATATTAAAGCTAATATAAAAAATTATAAAATATTTTTTATAATTTTTAATATTTAAATTTTTATTTAAAAATTATATTAAATTATATTATTATAAAATTTAAATTAAAATATAAGCTAATAAATATATATTTTATTTTTATTATTATTTATATTATATTTTATTAATTTTATAATAAATTTTAATAAATTATTAAAAAATTATATTAAAATATATATATTTTAATAATTTAATAAGGTTTTAAAATAATATTTTTATTTATTAAATATAAATAATATTTTTAAATAAATTATTTATTATTTTAAATAATTAAATTAACTTTTATTTTATTAAATATAATTACTTATTAAATTAATATTTATATTTTTAATACTCTTATTTAATAATTTAAATATAACTTTTATTATTTTTATAATTTTCCTAGAATATTAAATTAAAACTTATAAATATACTTTTATTAATTTTAATATTATTTAATATTTTTTAAAGTAATTAAAATATTTTAAAAAATTAATTACTAGTAATTTTTATATTAATAATTTTTTTTAAATTTTAAAATTTTATAAAACTTATTAAAATAATTTTTTTTAAGTAATTTAATAAATTATAAAATTTTAAATATATAAAAATATATTTTAATTTTATTTTTTTATTATATATTTTTTTATAAATAAAATAATATTATATTTTTATATATTTAAAATTTTATAATTTATTAAATTTTTAATTAATATAATTACACTTTAATTATTATAATATATAATTATAATATTTAATAAAAATTTTATTATTTTTTTTTTAAAAAATTAATTTATAATTTTATAAAAAATTTATATAATTAAATTACTTTTTTTATTATATTAATTTAAATTATATATTTAACTTTATAATTTAATAAAATAATTATAACTTATTATTTTAATAACTAGCTTATTTTATTATTATTAATATTAAATATATAACTAGAAGTTAATTTATAAATATTTAAATTACTAGTTTAATTAAAATTATTATATTTTTTTAATAATTAAAAGTTATTATAAAATATTAAATATAAATTTTATATTTTTTATATATATTTTAAAATTTATTTTATAATTTACTAATATATATTATTAAAATTATTTAAATATTAATTAATAATTAATATTATATAAATTAAATTTAAATATATTAATAATTTTATTATTAACTAGTATTTTTTTTAATTATTATAATAATATATAAATTTATTTTTAAATTTTATAATTTTTTTTTAATTATTAAAATAAATATAAATATATAATTTATTATATTATATTAGTAAAAAAATTTTTAAATATAATTTTATTAATTAAAAATAATAATATAAGCTAGTTTATTATAATAAATTTATATTTTTAAATAATAATAATATAACTTTAAATTTATTATTAAAAATTTTTTATATAATATATTTTTTAATTTTATAATTTTAAATTTATTTTTATTAATTAAAAGTAAATTATTAATTTAAATTATAATAAAAATATTTTTTTTAATATAAAAACTATTATTTAAAAATATTAATTAAAAGTTAAAAATATTAAAAAAATTTATAAAAATTTTATATTATATTTATAAATTTTTTTTTATTTATTAAAAAAGTTTACTAGTTATTTAATATATATATTTTTTTTAATTTTATTATATAAAAATATAATTTTAATATTTATTTATTTTATTTTTAAATTTAAAATTATTATTATTATAAATAATATTTTATAAATTATTAATTTTATAATTAATATAAATATTTTTATATAATTAATACTAGTAATTTATTTAAAATTTTATATAACTTATTATATTTTATATTTAATAATTTAATTTTTTAATTTTTTTTTAAATTTATATATTTATTTATTATATAAAATATTTATTTATAAATTTAATTTAATTAATTTTTAAATTTTATTATTATATAAAACTTATATTTTTTTTATTACTTTTTTATATTATTTATTTTAAAAAAAATTATATTTAATTTTTTTAAAATATTTATAATTTAATATTTTTTATAAAAATTTTTAAAAATATAATTAATATAAGTATATTAAATAATAATTATTTATTTTATAAAAAATATAATTTAAAATATTTAAAAATTTTATTTTAATATT
Source organism: Trichoderma evansii (assembly GCF_050947405.1). Taxonomy (NCBI): domain Eukaryota; kingdom Fungi; phylum Ascomycota; class Sordariomycetes; order Hypocreales; family Hypocreaceae; genus Trichoderma; species Trichoderma evansii. The sequence goes on from NW_028145120.1 coordinate 2,316, forward strand.
TTAATTATTTTAAAATTATTATTAATAATTTTAAAAATATTACTTTTATTAAAAATTAAATTAAACTTATTTTTTAATAATATTTTTTTATTTATAACTAATTATTAATTTATATATTAATATTTTAAGTTATTATAATTAAAAGCTAATTAATAATTTTAAATTTAAAATATATATTTTAAAATATAATAATTTTTCTTTTAAAAGTTAATAATTAATATTTTATATTATTAATAAAATTAAATAAAATATATTTAACATTTTTATTATTTAATTTTTTTTTTAATTTATAAAATTAAATATTATATTATTATATTTATTATTTTAATATTTAAAATACTTAATTAATATTTATAAATATATTTAAAAAATATTTTATTTAATATTTTATATAAATTTTTATTTTTTAAATAATTAATTATAATAAAAATTTTTAATTAGTATTTTTTTAAAATATTCTTACTAATTATTATAAATAATAGCATATTATAAATAATAATATTAAAACTTTTTATAATTTTATTTAATTACTAGTATTTTATTAAAAATATTTTAAATTTAATATTATATTTATTTATTTACTAATTAAACTTATTATTATTAAATTCCCTGGTTTTATTTAAATATATTATATAATATTATTATTTTTATAATTTTTTATTTTTTAAAAATTAAATATAAAAATAAATAAACTCTTAAATATTTTTTTTAAATTTAATAAATTTATTATTATTAAATTTATTATAATTATTAATTAATATAATCTAGTATTTTTTTTTATTATAACTAGTTATATAAAAAAAATTATATATATTAATATAAATTATATTTTTTATATATTTAACTTATTATAATTAATTATATTATAATTTTTTTTTATTTTTTTTTATAAGCAGGGTTTATAAAAATAATATTTTTAAATTATATTTATTTTATTAATTATATTATATTTATATTTTAAAATTAATAAAATATAAAATTAAAGTTTAAATTAATAATATATTAATTTAATAAATAAATAAATTTTTAAATTATTTTATTATAAATTTAAAATTATTTTTTTTAATTATTTAATTATTTTAAAATATTAATATTATTCTTTTTAAATTAAAAAATTAAATAATTAAAAATAAATTTAAATTAAAATTTAATATATAAAAAACTTTAAAAAATATAATTATAATAAATATATTTTTATTAATATATTTTTTAATTATTTTATTTATTTTTTTAATTTTAATTTTTAAATTTCTTATATTATTAAATTTATTATTATATAATTTTAATAATTTTAAATTAAATATATTCTTATAATATATAATATATTAATTACAGCTTAAATTAAAAATTTAAATTATATTAAAAAAATAATTTATTATTATATTAAAAACTATTAAATAACTTATTTTTTATATAATAATTTATTATTATAATTAATATTAAAGTATTTTTATTTTTTTATTTTATTATTATATTTAATAATAAATTAAGCTTTTTTTTATTTTATTTAATTAATTACTTTTTTTTTTTAAAAAAAATAATAGCTAGCAATTATTTTTTATATAATTTTTTTTATTATAATATAAATATTTTATAATTTTAATTAATTTTATTTTAATATTTTAAATTAATATAAGTTACTTTTAAATTAATAAAACTTATATATTAATTATATTACTATTTTATTTTATTTTATTTTTTTTATTACTTTTATATTTTTTATTACATTATTTAAACTTAATAATATAAAAACTTTATATATAAATTAAAAGTTAATAATTTAATAAATATATTTTTTATTTAAGCTAGTAATAAATTTAAAAATAAAAAAACTTATTAATAACTTATATTTTACTTTTATAAAAATAAATTTTTTTAATATTATAATAATTTTTTATATAAATTTTTAAATAATTTTTAAATTTAAAAAAAATATATTTTTTTTATTTTTAATAAGCTTTTTATAATAATTTAATTTTAATATTTTAAAATTTATATTTTATATATTTAAAAATATTATTTAATATTAAAGTTATAAATTTATTACTAATTTTATTATTAAAAACTAATTTTTTAATAATAAAATTAATTTTATTTTTTAAATTAATAATAAAATTAATTTTATTTTTTATTTTTTATTTTTTATTTTTTATTTTTTATTTTTTATTTTTTATTTTTTATTAGTATTAGTTTTTTATTAGTAAATTAGTTATTAAAAATAAAAAAATAAAAAATAAAATAAATTAATTTTTATTTTTTATTTATATTAGTTTTTTATTAATAAATTAGTTATTAAAAATAAATTTATTTTTTATTAGTAAATTAATTACTAATTTTATTTTTTATTAAAATAATAAAAAATTTTTATTTTAATTATTTTATATTATTATTTTTTATATATTTATTTTTTAGTTTTTTAAAATCTTTAATTTAATTTTTTAATAATATTATTTTTTTAATAAAACTAAGCTTAAATTTATTTTTTAATTTAATTATAATATTATTAAAAATAAAAAAAAATACTTTTTATAATAATAAATATAACAAGGTTATAAATTTATTACTAATTTTATTATTAAAAATAAATTTCTTAATAATAAAACTAATTTTATTTTTATTTTTTATTTTTTATTAATATTAGTTTTTTATTAGTAAATTAGTTATTAAAAATAAAAAAATAAAAAATAAAATAAATTTTATTTTTTATTAGTAATAGTTTTTTATTAGTAAATTAATTATTAAAAAACTAATTTTATTTTTTATTAATAAATTAATTACTAATTTTAATTTTTAATATTATTATAAAAAATTTTTGTTTTATTTATTTTATATTACTATTTTTTATATATTTATAAAGTATTTTATATATAAAAAATAAATTTAATAATAAAAAATAAATTTAATAATAAAAAATAAATTTAATAATAAAATAAATTTTATTTTATTACTAATTTCTTTATATATTAAAAATAAAATTAGTTTTTTTATATAAAAACCTAATTTTATTTTATTACTAATTTCTTTATATATAAAAAATAAAATTAATTTTTTATTTTTTAATAATTAAAAACTATATTTATTTTTAATAATAAAATTAAAAATAAAAAATAAAAAACTAATTTTATAACCCTGAGATATAATTAAAATAATTAAATAATATTTAATTAAAATAAATAATATAAGAAATTTAATAAAATTTAATTTTTAATAAAATCCTTTTATTTATATAAATTAAAATTTTTATTTAAATAAATATAACTTATATTAGGTTAGTTTTTTCTTATATATACCCTGCTACTTATATTTATATATTTAAATATAATATAAATTAATAAATTTTCTTATAAGTAAATAAAATATTATATAAAATATTATAATTTTTATAATTTTTATTTATTTTTTTATTTATAATTAAATTTTATTATTAATATTATTTTTAAAATTATTTTATAATAAAATTAAGTTTTTTTAATAATTTATTATTTTTATTATAATTATTAAAGTTTATTAATATTATTTTATTTAAAAAATTTAATTTTAAAATATAAATTTTAATTTTATAATTTAATTAAAGTTTAATAAATTTCCTAATAAATTTAATAATATAAAAAATTTTTTTTTTTTTAATTTTTTAAATATTTAAATTAAATTTATTAAAAACTTTATATACTAGTATTAATTATATTTATTATAAATAAAAAAATAACTTTTAAAAATATTTTAAAAATAATTTTTTCTAGTAATTAGTAATAGTTTTATATATATTATATTAATATTAATATTAAAAATAAAATTTAAATATATTAAAAAAATAAAAATAATATTAATAATAATAATAAAGCTAGGGATAAGGCTAAGGCTATTAAAAAAAGTTTTAATATTATTAAAATTATTAAAACTATAATATATAAGTTTAATACTATTTTAAAGCCTGTTATTAACCTAGAATTATAAAAAAATATATTCTTTATTTAATAATATATTATTTATATTAAAAATAAAACTAAGTTTAAAACTAGTTAAATTATAATAAAATTAATATTATTATTATTTTATTTATAATATATTATTATATAAAAATAATATTATTATTATTTTATTTATAATATATTATTATATAAAAATATTAAAAAGATTATATTATTATTATATAAGCTAATATTAAATATTTTAATTTTTTTTATATTAATTAGTTAATTTTAAGCTTATTAATTTTATAAATTTTTTATTTTTAATATTATTAATTTATTTTTTAATATATTTAATAATAAAATAATATATAATATATAATTTTTATTATAATTTAATAATTATTTTATTAAAAAATTATAAAAAAATTATATAAATTAATAATTAATTATTTTAATTATTTTCTTTTAAATATTTAATTTTAAGCTTTTTAAAACCTTTTATTTAATTTTTTAATAATATTATTTCTTTAATTAAACTAAGCTTTAACTTATTTCTAGATTTAATTATATTATTATTAAAAATAAAAAAAATATTTTTTATAATAGTAAAAGTAATAAATATAATTAAATAACACCTTGTTAAAATAAATAATAAAAGAAATTTATTATTATTTATTTTCTAATAATTTAAAAAGTTTTTTTATATTTATTATATTAGTAAATAATTAAATATAAAATAATAATAAAATAACTTATATTTTTTTTTATAAAACTTTTATTTTAATATAATAATAATTTATTATTTTTATTATTATTATTAATACTTAAATAAAATTCTTTATTAAAATTTAATAAATAATTATTATAAAAACTATTATTATTATTATTATTATTATTATTATAATTAAAATCTTTAACTAATTTATTAAAAAATAATTAATTAAATTAGTAATTATTTTAAGCTTATTTTTTTTTTTTTTAATTTATAATAAAATTAATATATAATATAATAATAAATAATAAAATAATAATAAATTTACTTATTATATTTAATTTTAATTAAATTAATAATATTTTTATTAATATTATTATAAAAAAATAATAAGCTGTTTTTTTTAAAATAAATATTTTTAAATCTAAGATTTAAAAATAAATTAAAAAAATAAAGTTTATAATTAATTAAATTAAATAAAATTAATTTCCTAGGAAAATATTTCTTTAATTTATTTATTTTAAATTTAATAACTTTTATATAAATATTATAATAAAAAGCTTATAATAAATTAATAAATAATATAATATAATAAATAAAAAACTTATTATTTTAAATCTTATAAGAATAATTAAATAGTATTTTAATAAGGTTTTTAACTTATTATATATTTTATAAATATATAATAAAGCTTTATATAAAACTAGCCTTATAATTTAATAAAAAACTTTAAAAAAATATAAAATATATTTTTTAATTCTTTTAAAGCCTCTTATTTAATTTTAATAAAAAATAATTATATAATTATTAGTAATTTTAATAAATTATAAATAAAATTATATAATAAATAAATACTTTTTAAAATTTTTTATTTTTAATATTTAAAAAATAATAATTTAATATTTTTTTTAAATTAATTTAAATATTAAATATATAATAAGTTAAATTTTATCAGGTTATATTATTTATTTAAATTAATATTTTTTATTTATATAAATAATATAATATATTTAATAAAAAATTTTTTTTAATATAATTAATAAATATTTTTTTTATTTTTTTTAACTTTTAATATATTATTACTTAATAAATTATTAAGCTTTATTATATATTTAATTAAAGCTATAATTTATTTTAATTAATTTATTAAATTTATTATTATTAATTATTTAATAATTAATAAAATAATATAAATAAAATAAATCACTTATTATTATAATTAATATTATTAATTTACTTATTTTTATTTTTAATATTATTATTATATAAATATAAATTTATATATTTAAATAATAATAAGTTTAAATTAGCGCTAAATATATAATCTTTTAATATATCTTATATTATTAAATTAATAATATATATTATATATTTAATATTATTTATAAATTTTTTTTATTAGCTTTTTTATAAGCTTTTTTAAAAGATTCTATAAATATATTATTATTATTATAAGTATTATCTCTTATAATACTAATAAATTAATTATTTTATTAGTTATTTTATTATTAATTAAATAAATATAATAATAAAAAATATATTAAATATATTATTTATATTTAATAAATAAGAATATTATTTTGAAACTGTATTAAATTATTAAAATATATAAATTCTTATATAATTTTCTTTTAATTTAATAAAACTTATAATATATTAATAAAAAATAAATTAAAAAATAAGCTTAAATAAATACTTATTAATTTATATTTTAATTTAAAATCTAAATTAATATATATTAATATAATTTTTAAATATAAATTTTAAGTATTTAAAGTTTAAATATTAAAAGTTATAAAAAAAGTTTTATAACTTTTAATATTAGCTTTTATATATATATTTAAATTTAATAAAACCTTATTATAATTATTTTTTAATATTTTTTTAATATTAAATTAATTAATTATAAGGTGCTTGCTAAATAATATTAATAAATAAATAAATAAATAAATAAATAAATAAATAAATAAATAAATAAATAAATAAATAAATAAATAAATAAATAAATAAATAAATAAATAAAT
>NW_028145119.1:0-8946 GCF_050947405.1 Trichoderma evansii
AGAAGCTATTAGAAGCCGGCTATTCCTGCCTATCAGGCCTCTAGACTCTCCTTGCAGCTATTGCGGCTGCAGGGTAGCCTTAGGCCACGAGGATATCTGTAAAGGTGCCAGCCGAAGGTGGACCTCTTGCCACGACCAGATAACCCGAGCCTTTATTAATACGCTCTCTAGCCGGGCTAATCTGGAAGTTGAAAAAGAGCCCAAGGTTAGCCAGGGAGATAGCCTAAGAGCTGATTTTTCAGTTACCCTAGGAAATAGCCGCTATTTCTATGATGTTCAAGTCGTTGCTATAAGCAAAGAATCTGCTAAACAGGACGCTTATAGCACCTTAGCCGAGGCTGCAGAAGAAAAACGCAGGAAGTATAGCTTCTTAGGAGCCTTTTTCAGGCCTCTTATCTTCTTAGCCGGAGGGCTAATGGAAAAGGAGACTGCCAAGACCTACAAGGGCCTCCAACAGCTAATAGGACCTGTTGTAGCAAGCTGGCTAGATTCCTCTATAGGGCTTATCTTAACTAAAACCAGGGCTGTTTCTGCAGTCTTTATAGTTAAAGAGAACCCTAGTATCCTAGAGGCTAACTGGGAAGCTATAAGAGAGCATTTGTGCAAGTAAAAGCAAGCCTGAAAGGCATAGTAAGCTAAGCTTATTTTTCTTATCTCTTCTATCTCTTTTATCTCTTTTATCTCTTTTATCTCTTCTATCTCTTTTATCTCTTTTATCTCTTTTATCTCTTCTATCTCTTTTATTTCTTCTATCTCTTTTATTTCTTTTATCTTTTTTATCTCTTCTATTTCTTTTATTTCTTTTATTTTTTTTATTTTTTCTATTTCTCCTATTTCCTATTTCTTCTTTTTTTTATTTATTTCTTTTATTTTTCTTATCTTTTTTATTTCTTTTATTTCCCTTATTATTTTTTTAGTTTCTTATCTTTTTTATCTCTCCTATTTCCTTTATTATTTCCCTATAACAGCTAGTTAGCTAGAAAAAATTAGTATAGGCATAATAGCTTTGGCAACTAAATAAAGCCTAACCAAACCCTAAGTTTATTATAATTACTAAATTTATAACCTTACTTTTTTACCGCCCTCCTTGCCCTGTTTACTACCTAAAGTCCACTATTTTATACAGCTGCTATATATAAATAATTATAATAACCTTTTTTATATTAACTCCTGTTTTAAGCCCTGTTATCGCTGTAATCTAGCACTGCCCTCTTTTACTATTATACTATACTTAAAGTACTACTGCCTTATTAGCACTTATTATCCACCTGTAATAGTACCCGCACCCGGCTTATATTACTAGCCTCTTATACTTTTTAATTAACTGGTAATATATAACCCTTTTTTACCCACCCACTATCTATATCCTTATTTACTTCATATCCTCTATAACCCTATCCTTAATACTACTCTAGCTCTTTACCTTCACTCTTTTTACCCTGTACCAGATATTAATCCTTACTGTTACACCTTAAATAATATTAGCTTCCTTTATTAGCATCCGCTCTTAAAACCAGCCTTTTATTAACACTAATAATATTACTATTAGCATTACTATTAAACAGCTATATTTATATAAATTAATTAAAAATCCTAGCTGCTCCTAGTAGCTTATATTTATAATAATTATATAACATTTATTAAAGAAAATTATTCTTAATAAGCCCCTGCCCTAAATACTATCTAGATATAATATAAAGCTATTATAAATAATAATATCTGCGCTAATTATTATAAAACTCGCATCCCTTTACTATTCCTCATACACCTCCTTTACATTACTATACTATTATATATAATTAATATTAAAATCACAAGCCTATACTACTAAGTTATTAACTAGCATAATAAATAAAATAATTATAATATTTATCTTTCCGCCTAGTCTTTTCTTATTATTAATAAAAAACAGCAAATAAAAAAATATACTCTTACCACCACCTGTTAAAAGTATTATAATTAGCATTTTACTCTGCATATTATTATTCCGCATTCTTATAATTTAATATATACCCTTACACTGCTCTTAAGATTTTTATCCTGCGCTCTTGCTTAACATTTTCTTTAGCCCGCTTTTAATCCTTTTATTACTAACTACATTATCACCCCTATCACCGTCGCTAACCTCGCCAACCTCGCCAACCTCGCCAACCTCGCTAATTGCTCTAGCCAGAGCTAATTTTCATTAACAGCCCTGCTATAAACTACTATCTGCCTTGTACAGCAGTAACTACAGTATTTATTATATTTACTTAAGCTACCTAAAAGCTTCCTGTAAAACACAGCTGTTATCTTATAGCAGCTACACCCGCTTTTATTTCACCGCTTACTATAACCCTTTATCTTTATCCAGTATTCACTTTTACATAAACTCTCTGTCCCTGCGCTTAAAAAATCCATGCCACAGCCTGCTAATCTTTTAAAAATTTAAAATTATCTCCAGCTATAGCTAATTTAAATATAATATATTAATTATATAATAATTACAAGCTATAAAACTGCTATATATTACCTGCAGATCTTAAATATATTTAACCCGCTGCTGCTTATATAATTCTCCTGTTAATTTATTATAGTAACTATTACTATTACTATCCCCCGCTTTAATACTTTTAAGCTTAAGCTGCTAGATTACTAGACCTTTAATTTAACACTTAAACTCAATAGCTATATACTAATAATTTAACACTCTAAGCTTTATTTTAAAATATAATCCTATTAGTAAATATAAGTCCTTACTTAAATATTTTATATCTTAAAACCTGTATATAGCTATTTTCCAAATCCACAGCTCTAGCCCTTTACCCAGGCCTCATATATTAGATAACTTATATAATACCTTCTTAAATAATAATAGCTATATAATATATATTACTATAACTTAACTTAAATACTCTAGTAAAAATTATATTATTATATAACTATAGCTTATTAGTTTCTTACTTTTATTATAGTTTATAATAATTATAACCTGCTTATTAAATATAAATATATTTTTTAACAGCTTTTTTATATTATAATACTTAATTATTATTATCTCTAGCCCTTGCCCTGGTTATTTATTTTAAATATATATTACTTTAATAAAACTACTCTTAAATTACTTAAAAAATATAAGAAACTCCTTTACCTTTTACTACCTACACTTATATTATATTTTACTATTCTTATTCTTTACCTTTTTTTAAAGTATTTTACTAATAACTCTTATTATTTAATTAAATTCTAGTTTAAGCTATATATTTTTTTAATTATTAATAAATAACCTTCCTAGCCTTTTATAAACTAAGCTATTAATAATATCTTATAAATAAATTATCTTTTTAATTTAACTTTACTAGTTAAATATAAAATTATTAAGCAGCGCTTTTATATTAATAATAGTAGCCTGGGTTATATATTAAAACTTACTTATATATATTTAATTTTTATAATAGTTTAATATTTTACTATTACTTTTTTATACTAATTAAGCTAGCCCAGCTTTATACTTTTAATAGCCTTTTTTATATATTATTTATTATATAATTAACTTAAATAATATATATAAGCTATTTACTAGCTATTAGTAATATCTTTTATAAAAGTAATTTATAATTTTAAAATTAATTTTATAATTTAATTTTTTATTTAAATTATTTAATTTATTTAAATTATTTAATTTACTTAAATTATTTAATTTACTAGTATCTTTTTTAAAAAAATAATTTAATATTAAAATTTATTTATAATAAAAAAAACTAGTTATAAAATAAATATATAAGTATAATAAAATTTATAACTTAGCTAATTAATTAATATTAAATACTATTATAAAATATAATAGTAAATTTTAATATTATTTCTTACTTAATTATTACTTAATTAAGCTAATATAATATTAAAAAATAATTTTATTAAAAGTATCCTTTTTTAATATTTCCTTATTATTACTATCCTCTTTTAAATTATCTTTTTTAATAATTATTATAAAAGTATTTAACTATTAAATAACCTTTTTAAGTTTATTTTATTATAAATCTGTAAACTAAACCTTATATTTAATTTTAACTTTAGAGTACTTTAATAGTTAAACTTTAATATAATAATAAAAATATTACTTTTAATATAAGCTATATTACTTTATTAATACAGCCTTTTAATTCTTATTAAACAGCTTACTTAATACTTTTATTATATTAATATTACTAAGCTACTTTAATATTTAAGCCAGCATTTTATTAAATTATTTTATATATCTTATAAAAACCCGGTTAAAGTTAACGCCAAGTTACTAGAGTTACTAATTTATTTTAATTACTTTTTACTAATACTATTATCTTTTAATTACTTTTATAACTGCTAATACAGCTATTTTATAAAATATTTTCTAGTTTTTTTATTTTAAATAATAAGCTAGTCTTATAAACTTAACCTATTTTAAATTTATATTTACCTTGCCTAGCGTCTTAATAAATTATTATCTTTTTTTCTCTTCTTTTATTATACCTAGCTTATAAACCTTAGCTATTTTTACTAGCGCTGTAATATTATTATTATTATTATTACTATTCTTATTACCTGTCCTTGTATTAATTAAGCTTATTTTATAATATTTTAACTGCTAGTTATATTATTATACTAGTTATTTATATTAATAATTTAATACTAGGACTATTTACCTTGTAAAAATATTTATAATATAATAGCTTTTTACCCTTTTTTATCTAAGCTAAGCTTATATTTATTATAAGTCTAGTAAATAATAGTATTTTTTTTATTTATTATTTAATATAAGTATATATTATAATTATATTTTTAAAAAATTTATAAGCAGCTAATAAATAAATTATAATTATTAAAAGATTTAATTAACTGCGGGTTATTTATTATAACTTTTAAATTAATTAAAAAATAAAAATTAATAATATTTTTTAACTTAGTTATTATTAACTTATATTTTCTTTAAAAATAAAACTTAATAAAATTTTATAAAAATAAAAAAATAGTATAGTATTTTAAATAAAATAATAAGTTATATAATTTATAAAAGCTAATAAACTTATTTTTAATAAGTTATTTTATAATAAATATTTAAATATAAAAACCTAAATTATATAAATATTTATTTATTATAAGTATACTTTATTTATATAAAAAATATACTTTTTTTTTTTATAATAACCTTACCTAGTTTATATATTTAATATACTTAACTTAAGTTAATAAGCTTTATTTAAATTTATAATAAACTAATTAAAATAATTATTTTAAAACAGGTTATTTAAATTTACAAGGTTTATATATATTAATAGTTTATTATAAGTAATAGTTAATAAAGCTTTTATAAATAAGTATTCTATTAAAGCTTATATAAATATTTTAAAAGATATTTTATAAAAATATATTTTACTAAAAGTCTAGTAAAATATATTTTACAAGAGCTTTAGTATAATAAATACTTTTAATAATAAAAAGGTTAAAGGTTATAATACCTAGATAATTTATACTAATATTAACCTATATTAACAAGTTTTACTTAAAATATTAAATTAAGCTAATAAAAATAATTATTTTATATTAAATTATTTAACTTTATATAATTCATATATATTAGCAGTTTACTAGTAATCAGCGGGTTATTACAGTTAAATAACCAGTGGATTAATAGACAGGTATAATATATATTTCTTTTCTTTTAATTTTATATAATTTTACTATACCTAGGCTATAATTAATAACTATAGTATATATAGTATTTAATACTTAATTAAAAACAGCTTATATTTTTTATAATTTAATTTTATATTTTTTAATTAAATATATTACTTTTTATAAATTATTTTTATTAATATTTTTTAAATAAGTTACTTATTTAATATAATTTAATTATTAATTAGTTTTTTATTTATTATTTATTTTTTTAATAGCTATTTTAGATTTTTTTATAAATATTTTTTTATTTTTATAATAGATTTAATTTAAAAACTTAATTTTCTTATTAACCTTATTAATATTTTAATTTGGTTTAATATATAATAGTAATTCCTAGTTAATTTTAAATTAATTACTAGTTATATATTATAAGAAAAACTTTTAATATTAAATATTTATTTTTTATAATATAACCTGTTTTTTTTTAGCCTTTAACTTTTTAATATATTAGCCTAGCTTTTAATTATTAATTTACTTATATTTATTTTAATAATATGCTTTTATAATTATTTTTACTTAAGCTATATATAAATATTAATTATATTTTAACTTATTTAATTTTAAAAGTAATATAATAAAAATTAGTAGTATTATTAGTAATAGTAATAGCTATTAATATAACTTATTTTATATTTTAATAATACCTGGGATTATTTTTATTATATTACTAATTTATTTAATTTTTACTACTATTACTAGGTTATACTATTATTATAAATAAGCTATTATTTTATTAGCTATATATATAAACTTATAAATATTATAAATAATAAATAAGTATTTAAGTAAATAAATAAATAAATTTATAATTTTATATATTTACTTAGTTATTATTTATAATAAAAAAAAATATATTATTAAATTTAATATAATAACTTAATATTATTATTTTTTTTTTTTTTTACCTTTTAATATACTAGTATTATTTTACTTATTTATATTTAACCTGTAACTTATTTACTTATTTACTTATTTTTTTTTTTTATATAATATAATACTAGCTAATTATTTTTAAATTCCTGTTTATATATTTTACTTACTTATTTAATAAACTTTATTTTAAATTATTATAGCTAGTTATATTATAAACTTTAATTTAATAAATAATATTAATAACTAAGTTAAATAATTAAATAAATAAATAAATAAGATACTTTTATTATTAGCTTTTATAATATGTGTATTTTAGTTATTTTACTAGCTAGAAATTTAATTACTTTTTATATTAAAATTTAATTAATTTCTACCCCCTGGTTATTATTAGCATACTTTTTTTACTATAAAGCTGCAATTACTTTTTACATGGGCTTTTTTATAAATAGCAGTTAAACTATTATAGCTAGTTATATTATAAACTTTAATTTAATAAATAATATTAATAACTGGGCTGAATAATTAAATAAATAAATAGACAGGATGTTTTTATTATTAGCTTTTATAATATATATATTTTAATTATTTTATTAGCTAGGAATTTAATTATTTTTTACATTAAAATTTAATTAATTTCTACCCCCTGGTTATTATTAGCATACTTTTTTACTATAAAACTGCAATTGCTTTCTACATGGGCTTTTTTATAAATAGCGGTTAGTTAATTAGCTAGAATAAAATAATTTAAGTATAATAGCTTTAGTAATTAAATAAAGCTTAACTAAACCCTAACCCTAAAAATTTTTAAATTATTTTATATTTTTTATTATTACTTATTACTAAAATTAAACTTTAATTAAAGTTAATATATAATAAATAAATAAGTTTTTTATTTTATATTTTTTAAATAAAATAAATTAAAAAATTATTTTTTAAATATTTACTTATATAAGTTAAATTTAACTTTATATATATAATATTTTATATATTAATAATATATAAGCTTTTTTAATTAAAAAAAAAAAAAAAACTTATATAAGTTATTATATTATATAATTATAAAAAATATAATTTATTTATTAGCTATTTTATTATTATTAATTAAGTAATTATAATTAATTTATAATAAAATAAAATAATAAAATAGCAGGTTTTTAAATAAAAAAAAAGTATATATTAAATAAAAAATATTTTTTATATAAAAAATTACTTTAATATTATATAAATTATTAATATAAAAATTATAATTATTATAATTATTATAATTATTATAATTATATTTTATATTATTATAAAATTATATAAAAAATAATATTTTTTTTTATTTTTAATATATAAAAGATTTTTTAATATATTTAAAATATAAAAAATTATTTTTTATTTTTAATATATAAAAGATTTTTTAATATATTTAAAATATTTAATAAAAACTCTTTTATTATTTTTTATTTTATTATATAAGCTAGTTTATTACTTTAATATTATATAAATTATTAATAAAAAAATTACTTTTACTACTTTTACTACTACTACTACTATTATTACTGCTATTACTACTATTACTATTACTATTATTACTACTACTATTACTGCTATTATTACTATTATTACTATTACTACTATTACTATTACTATTACTACTATTATTATTATTACTATTATTACTATTACTGCTATTATTATTATTACTATTATTACTATTACTACTATTATTATTATTATTACTATTACTATTATTACTATTATTATTATTATTATTACTACTATTACTATTATTACTATTATTATTATTATTATTACTATTACTAGTTTAAAAATTATATAATAAGTATTTACTTGCTTATAATTAAATAAGCTTAAAAATAATATTAATATTATATAAAGCTTTTTTTTTTTTTTTTTTTTTTTATATAATTAATTTTTAATTATTTTAATAATATTATTTACTTGCTGTATTATATTTTAATATTTATTTTAAAAAAATAATAAAACTTATTATAATAATATTAGCTAATATTATATTTAATATTATATAAATAATTAATATAAAATAAAAATTATTATTATTATAATAAATTTTTTTTATATAACTAGTAAATATTAAAATATAATTATATTTTTTTAAAATATAATTTATTTTTAAAATTAAGTAAAAATATTAATATTAAAGTATTTTTTATATAAGAAATTATATTAATATTATATAAATTATTAATAAAAAAACTATTATTATTATTATTATTATTATTATTATTATTATTATTATTATTATTATTATTAAAAAAAAAAAAAAAAAAAAAAAAAAAAAAGTTTTATTAATATATAATAAATTAAAGCTTTTATTAATAAATTATTAAATTAAAATTAAAATATTTAAAA
>NW_028145118.1:0-8860 GCF_050947405.1 Trichoderma evansii
TAATAATAATAATAATAATAATAATAATAATAATAATAATAATAATAATAATAATAATAATAATAATAATAATAATAATAATAATATTAATAATATTAATAATAATATTAATATTAGTAGTTTAAATAATAATTTATTAGATTTTAATAAAGAATTTTATTTAAGTATTAATAATAATAATCTTATTAACAGGGTTGCTACATTAATCAGTAATCTTTCGTAATTTGTTTTGTTACTATGATTAATTTCGTATTTTATTAATGAAATATGATTTTAATTTGTTTTTTTCAGATTTTTGATGAAATAAATTAGTTTTCTTTAGTTTTTTAAAGAAACTAATATAATTCTAATACAAATCTGAAAAAACTAATTTATTTATAAAAGAATTATAAAGAAATTTATTATTATTAATTTTATTATAAGTAAATTTATATTAATAAATTTACTTAAATTTGTTACTAATTTCTTTAAATTTATTACTAATTTCTTTATAATTAGCTTATAATAAGTATTAAAATCTTATATATATAAAAATTAAATAATAAATTATAAATAAAAAAAAATATTAATTAGCTATAAATAACTTTAATTCCTGCTAGATTTTTAATTTATTTATAGTTTCTAATTAATTAAAAACACTTATTTTATATTTATTATTTATTATTAAAAATAGATTCTGATTATAAAGAAAATACTAATATTATTTTATTATCCCCTGTATAATTGGTTATAAATATTAAATTTAGCTCTTTTAATAGCTCTTATTTTATTATAAATGATTTTATTAATAATAGCTTTAATGAAGGCCCTAATAATTTTATTTATAATAAAAAAAATTATAAATTAAAAGAAAATAAAAATTTTAAAGTTTATGTTTTTTATTATAATTTATTTATAAAAACCTTATTACCTATTAAACCTAATAAATATTAAAAAATAAAATTAAAATATATAATATAAGTTATTTTTATTTTTTATAGCTTTATTATAATAAATTTATTATAATAAAATTATATATTATAAATAATATATTTTTATTTATTTTATATACTAATTTTTTTATTATATAGCTGTAATTATAAGGTTAAAAATATAATTAAAGGCTTTAAATCCTTTAATTTAGCTCGCTACTATTAAACTAGGTATCTTAAAATAGCTTACAATAAAAAATCAGAAACACTAAAAAAAAAAAATAAGTTATTTATATTATATATATATATATATATATATATATTATTTATTTATTTATTTATTTTATTATTATTATATTTTATTATTATTATATTATATTATTATTATTTTATTTATTTATTAATAATTTATAAAAGCAGATATTATTTCTTTAAATTAAAGCTTTTTATTTAATTTAAATATATAAAATAAATAACTTAAAATAAATTTATTAATTTTTAATAAGTAAAAGGCTGCAAATAAAATATTATTATTCTTAATTAATAATAATATTTCATTTAATACAGTTTCTTTTAATTCTTTTAATAAATTATTATTTTATTATAATAAGTAAGTTATTTATTTTATTATATTTTATTTTATATATAATTTAAATATTATATATTAATTTTATTATCTATTAGCAGCTATTTTAATATTAATTAATTAAATATTTAAAATATATTAAAAGAAAATTATAATAAAGCTTTATTAGATTTAAATTAGCAAATTAAAATTAATTTAAAAACTAATAGCTGTTTTTTTATAACTTTTAATATTTAAACTTTAAATAATTAAAATTCCTATTTAAGAATAATTCTTATTTTTATTAATTCAAATTTTAAATTAAAATATAAGCTTATAAGTATTTTATTTATATTTTTTTATAAAGCTATTAAAAATATAATTATTATTAATTTATTTATAAGATTTAATAAGCTTTCTAAAAGCTATACAGGAATATATATATACTAGCAATTTAATAAGCAGGGTTACAAATTAGTTACTAATTTAGTTACTAAAGATTAATTGTTTAGTAACTAAAATTTTAATAATTAAAATTTTAGTTTTTAGTTTAGTTAATAGCCTAACTAAAATTAAATTAAAAAATTAGTTAATTAGTTAATAAATTCTAATTAAAATTAAATAACTAATTAATTAATTTTTTAATTACTAATTAATTAAAATTTATATTAGTAAATTTTTTTAAAATAATTATTATATATTTAATTATTAATATATATAATAATTAAAAATTATTATAATAATATATAAATAATATATTTTTATAAAAAAATTATATATAATTATTATATATATTATTTAAATTAAAAATAATATATTTATATTTTTTTAAATATTTATTAAAAATTAAGCTTACTAATTTTATATAATTTTAATATTTAATTTTAAAATTAAGTTTTTAATATTTTTTATAATATAAAAATAATATAATATTTTATTTATAATATATTTTTATAAAAAATATATATATATATAATTTATATTAATTATATAAGCTAATAGGTTTTTTAATTTAGTTATTTAGTTATTAATTTAATTAATTAGTTTAATATTTAGTAATTAAAATTAATTTAGTTTTTAATTACTAATTAACTAAATAAATTAGTTTAATTAATTAAGTGATTAAAACTAATTATTTTAGTTAATTTGTAACTAAAAAACTAATTAACTTTAATTACTAAACTAAAAACTAAAAACTAAAGACTAAAATTGCAACCCTGTTAATAAGGCTTTAAAATAATATTCTAATTTATTAAATATATAAAATATATTTAAGTATATTATTTATTTAATTTATTATATATATAATAAAATAACTAATAAATAACTAATATATTAGTATTATAAAAGATAATGCTTATAATAATAATATATTTATAAATTTTTTTAAAAAAGCTTATAAAAAAGCTAATAAAAAAAAATTTAAAAATAATATTAAATATATAGCATATATTATTAATTTAATAGCTTAAGATATATTAAAAGATTATATATTAATAATTTAAATATATTATTATTAAAATATATAAATTTGTATTTATATAATAATAATAATAAAGAAAAAAATAAAAATTTGTATTTATATAATAATAATAATAAAGAAAAAAATAAAAATTTTACTAATATTAATTATAATAGTAAGTTATTTTATTATTTTATTAAAAAAACACTAATAACTAATAATAAATAAATTTAATAAATTAACTAAGACAAATTATAGCTTTAATTAAATATACTTTAAAGCTTAATAATTTATTAAGTAAAGGAATATTAAAAGCTAAAAAAAATAAAAAAATTCCTGCTAGTTATAATAAAGAAAAAATTCCATTAGGTATATTATTTTATTTATTTAAATAAAAAAAAAGCTAATTAAATTATATAGATAATTTAACCTGTTAGAATTTAATTTATTATATGCTTGATATTTTAATTAATTTAAAAAAAGCTTTATATTATTATTATAAATTTATAAAAAACAAAGAATTTGAAAAGGTATTTATTATTTATTATTTTATTATTTTATTATAATAATTATATTAATTTAATTATAGTTATTTTTTAGCAAAATTAAATGGAAAGCTTTAAAGGAATTAAGAAATATATTTTTAGTTTTTTTAAAGCCTTTAATTAAATTACAAGGCCAGCTTTATATAACAATTCCTATAGCTTTATTATATATTTATAAAATATATAATAAACTAGAAAGGTTATATAATAATTATAATAACCCCCTTAAAGGATCTGAATTAGTAAGTGTTTTTTATTATAATAATAATAAATTTATTTTATTTATTAATTTATTTTAGATTCCTTATTATAATTTTTATATAAAAGCTATTAAATCCGGATTAACTAAATTAGAGAAATATTTTCTTAAGAAAATAACTGCTTTTAATTTAATTAATTATAAGTTTTTTTTATTTAGTTTATTTTTAAATTCTTGATTTAAAAATATTTATTTTATAAGAAACGGATTATTATGCTTTTATTTTAGTATAAATATTAATATTATAAATTTATTTAAATTAGAATATAATAAGTAAGTTATTTCTTTTATTAATTTTATTAACTTATTTTATTAATATTATTTATAGGTTAAATAAAAAAATTAATAGAATTAATATAAATAATAATCTTAAAAGTAATTTATCTTTTAATGAATTAGCTAAAGATTTTAATTATATTAATAATATTAATAATAATAATAATAGTATTAGTAGCTTAAATAATAATTTATCAGATTTTAATAAAGAATTTCATTTAAGTATTAATAATAATAATATTATTAATAATAAAAATGAAATATTATTATATTTAAAAGAAAAATTATTAAATGAAAAGGTTAGTTATTTTTATAATATTTTAATTATTTTATTTACTAATAAAATTATAGGATAACCCTTTAAAATACTAGAAATTAAATAATAAGAGATTTCCTTTATTATTTATTTTAGCGCGGCGCTATTTAACAATTCCTGCTATATCTGCTGCTATAAAGAGTATTTTTTCTATTTCTAATAATATTATAACTAAATTAAGAAATAAGCTTGATTCTAGCTTGGTTAAGGAAATAATATTATTAAAAAGCTAGTTTAAAGATTTTAAAGAGTTTAAAAATAAATATAAGGAAAAAAATAACTTAGATTAATTATATCTTTTTTATAATAATTATTAAAAATATAAAAAAATTATATTTTAAATAAATCTTATATATATATTATAAATCTAAAATTATAATAAATTTATATATTAAAATAAATAAATTACTTAAGTTTTAAATTAAAAAGCTTAAAATTAGTAAATTTCCTGCTTGCTAATTTATAATATAAATAACTTGCTTATTTTAATATATTAATTTAATTTAAGTTAAGTTTATAAAACTATATTATATAATATATATAATATACTAGTTTAAAATATTAAAATAATTAAAATCAGATAGTTATTTATATTTTAAATTAAAAAGCTTTAAATTAGCTAATTTCCTGCTTATTAATTTAAAATTTAAATAACTAGCTTATTTTAATAGATTAATTTAATTTAATTTAATTTTATAAAAATATGCTATTTTATTATTATAATACGCTATTTTAAATAATTATAAGGTTTATAATAAATTAGTAATAAATTTAAGAACAAATTTAGGAACGAATTTAGGAACAAATTTAATAACGAATTTAATAATGAAATTCGTATTTCATATTTCTTTAATTATTATCAGGGTTACAATTTTAGTCTTTAGTTTTTAGTTTTTAATTTAGTAACTAAAGTTAATTAGTTTTTTAATTACTAATTAACTAAAATAATTAGTTTTAATCACTTAACTAACTAAACTAATTTATCTAATTAATTAGTAACTAAAAACTAAATTAATTTTAGTTACTAAAGATTAAACTAATTAACTAAATTAGTAACTAAATAACTAAATTAAAAAACCTATTAGCTTATATAATTAATATAAATTTTATATATATCTATTTTTTATAAAAATATATTATAAATAAAATATTATATTATTTGTATATTATAAAAAATATTAAAAACTTAATTTTAAAACTAAATATTAAAATTATATAAAATTAGTAAGCTTAACTTTTAATAAATATTTAAAAAAATATAAATATATTATTTTTAATTTAAATAATATATATAATAATTATATATAATTTTTTTATAAAAATATATTATTTATATATTATTATAATAATTTTTAATTATTATATATATTAATAATTAAATATATAATAATTATTTTAAAAAATTTACTAATATAAATTTTAATTAATTAGTAATTAAAAAATTAGTTAATTAGTTATTTAATTTTAGTTAGAATTTATTAACTAATTAACTAATTTTTTAATTTAGTTTTAGTTAAGCTATTAACTAAACTAAAAATTAAAATTTTAATTACTAAAATTTTAGTTACTAAACAATTAATCTTTAGTAACTAAATTAGTAACTAATTTGCAACCCTGATTATTATTAATAAAATATGATTTTTAAATAAATTAGTAACAAATTTAATAACTAATTTCGTATTTCATATTTATTTAATTATTATTAATGAAATATGATTTTTTTTATATTATATTTATTAAATTAATAAAGAAACTACAATTAATTTATTAGGAATAAAAATAATTTGTTTCGTTTTTTTTAAGGCACTAATAATACGAATTATTACTAAATAGCAACCCTGATTATTAATAATAAAAATACAATATTATTATATTTAAAAGAAAAATTATTAAATAAAAAGGTTAGTTAATTTTATAATATTTTAGTTATTTTATTTATTTTATTTACTATTAAAATTATAAAATAACCTTTTAAAATACTAGAAATTAAATAATAAAAGATTTCTTTTATTATTTATTTTAACATAGTATTATTTAATAATTCTTATTATATCTGCTATTATAAAAAATATTTTTTTTATTTTTAATAATATTATAATTAAATTAAAAAATAAGCTTAATTTTAACTTAGTTAAAAAAATAATATTATTAAAAACCTAGTTTAAAGATTTTAAAAAACTTAAAAATAAATATAAGAAAAAAAATAATTTAAATTAATTATATTTTTTTTATAATAATTATTAAAAATATAAAAAAATTAGATTTTAAATAAATCTTATATAAATATTATAAATTTTAAATTATAATAAATTTATATATTAAAATAAATAAATTATTTAAATTTTAAATTAAAAAACTTAAAATTAAAAAATTTCTTATTTACTAATTTATAATATAAATAACTTCTTTATTTTAATATATTAATTTAATTTAATTTAAATTTATAAAATTATATTATATAATATATATAATATATTAGTTTAAAATATTAAAATAATTAAAATATAATTAGTTATTTATATTTTAAATTAAAAAGTTTTAAATTAGTTAACTTCCTGCTTATTAATTTAAAATTTAAATAATTAGCTTATTTTAATAAATAAATTTAATTTAATTTAATTTTATAAAAATATATTATTTTATTATTATAATAAGCTATTTTAAATAATTATAAGGTTTATAATAAATTAGTAATAAATTTAATATTTTATATTTTTTTAATTATTATTAATAAAATATAATTTTTAAATAAATTAGTAATAAATTTAGTAATAAATTTTATATTTTATACATATTTAATTATTATTAATAAAATATAATTTTTTTTATATTATATTTATTAAATTAATAAAGAAATTATAATTAATTAATTAGTAATAAAAATAATTTATTTTATTTTTTTTAATATAATAATAATATAAATTATTATTAAATAATAATTTTAATTATAAGTTATTATAAGTTAAATTTTATTTTAAATATTATAAAATAACTTTTTAATATTACAGTTAATTAAAATTAAATAAAAAAATAAATATTATTTTTTTTTAGCTTATTATTAAAAATATATTAAAAATATATAATAAAATTATTAAAATTAATATACCTGTAGTAAAGCTTTTAAATAATAATTAAATTAATAAAAAAGTAATATTTAAATTACTTTTAAATTTTAAAAATATTTAGAAATAAATATGTGAGAAATATAGGTTCAATTGGCTTAGCCTTATATTATTATAATATGATATAGCTGCCCTACTTATACACTATAGCTAGGACGACCCCTGCACACCTAGGTACTGATACTTCCTATGTGGGTGCCCCTATTTACAACAAAATAATATAATTTAAAAAATTTTAAAGCGTTTTTTATAAAATAAAAGCGCTATTAAAGATTATATATAAAAAAAATTCTAGTAAATTTAATATAAGCTTTTAAAATAAAATATTATTAAAAAATTAGTATAATTTAATTACTAATAAAATTTTTAAAAATAATTTTTTTATATAAAATAATATTATAATTAATAATTAAAGTAAAATTTTTATAAAAAAATAATTAACTAATTAAAATATTTAAAAAATAAATAATATTAAAAGTTTTATTTTAATTAAAGGAAATAATAACTTTAAAAGTATTTAAATTAGCAGGGAATTTAAAAAAAAAATTAATAACTTATTTAAAATTTTAAAAAAAAATATTAAAGTATTTTTAATATTTAAAAGTAATAAAAATACAGATTTTTTTTTTTTACAGCTTTTATTAATACTACTGCTAGTACTTTAAGTGCTTATATTATTATTATTATTTAAAATAATACTTATTAAATTATTAGTAATATTTTTAATAATAAAATTAAAAAAAAAAAAATTAAAAAAAGTATTAATTTAAAAAAATATTATAATAAAAGTTATTTAAAATTTTATAATTATAATAATAATATATAACTTTTAATTTTTTAAAACTATTATTATTTATAAATATATAATAATTAATAATAAATATTATAAAAAAGCTTTTAAAAATTATTTGAAATTTATAAGTAATTATAATTTTATATTTTTAATAAAAATAATTTATATAATATAATAAAATTTAATAAATTTAATAAAATAAAATTTATTAATTACAAAAGTAATTAAAAAAATATAATTAAAAAAAAAATTAAAATAAGTTTAAAAGGTTTTTATAATAATTATAAATAATTTTAAAAAAATTATAATTTAATAAGGGTTATTCTAGCTATTACCTAGTAAATTTATTTTTATTTTACTTATTTATTAATTATTTTTTTATTATTTATTATAATTTTTAATTTTTTATTTTATTATTATTATTATTATTATTATTATTATTATTATTATTATAATTATTTTCACTGCTTTTATTATTAATATTATTATTACTATTACTATTATTATTACTATTATTACTATTATTATTATTATTATTATTATTATTATTATTATTATTATTATTATTATTATTATTATTATTATTATTATTATTATTATTATTATTATTA
>NW_028145117.1:0-8085 GCF_050947405.1 Trichoderma evansii
ACCTAGGTTTTTTATTTTTATTTTAATAATTATTTTTATTAATTTTTTAATTTTATTTTTTTTAAAATATTTTAAATATTTATATTAAAATTAAAGTTTTAAATTTTTAATATTAAATATTATAAAATTTAATTAAAAAATATTTATTATATAAATTTTATATTATAGCCTTGTATTAAATAATATATTTACTTTTTTTATTATAATTACTTATTTATTAAATATAATAATATAATATTTATTTTAATTTAAATAAAATATTAAAATAAAATTAAAATTAATATTTAAAATATAAAATATTTTTTAAAAAAAATAAGTCCCTGGCTTAGTTATTATATATTATTTAAAAATAATATATTTTTAAATTTTAAAAAATTAGTTAAGTTTTTTTAAATTTAATTATTAGTATTTTTTTATTATTAATAAATAATTAAAAGTTTTTTTTTTTATAAATTAAGTAAATTAAAATTTTATTATTTAATATATATATTAAAAATAAATGTATTTTTATAATAATAACTTTTATTAAATATAAGTTATTATATTATATTTTTATAAAAATAAATTTATTTAATAATATATCTAAATTATTATTCTTTTTTTAGTTAAGATTATAAAAATAATAATTTTTTTATTTTTTAATATATTTAAAAAAAATTTTTAATTTTTTTTTTTTTTAATTTTTAAATAAAAATAAGTTTTAAAATATTTATTTAAAAAGTATTTAAATATTTTATAATATATATAATATAAATATAATATTTAAGTTTATATTAAATTTAATATTTAAATATAAAATAATTAATTTTTAAAAAATAAATTTAAACTTAGGTTTATATTAATAAAAAAAAATTAAAAAGCTTATAAGCTAATAATAAATTATATAACTAATAAAATATTATTATATAATATTTATATTTAATATTATTATTATATTAATAACTAATTATTTAAATTATTTAAAAAATATATTTAATAAAATTTTATATAAAATTTTTATAATATATAATTATAATTTTAATTAATAATTATAAAAGTAATTATAAAATTAATAACTATAAGTGTTATAGTAATTACTAGTAGTAAAATAATTACTTTTATTTTATTAGTTAAAGCAAGTTATAATATATTTATTCTAGAGCTTTAATATAAGCAGTTAAATACTATTAAATTATAATATAATACTTTTTTTTATTAGTTTTATTTTTAAAGCTAATGTAACTAAGTTATTTTATTTTTATAATATACTCTTATTTTTTTTTCTTCAAATTTTATTAATATTATATTTAATTTAATTTCTTTAGTTTTTATATTAACTTTATATTACTATTATTTAACAAATTTTATTATTATTAAAGGTTTTAATATTATACCTTGTTTTTATTATTTATTTAAAAGTTTTTATTATTAAATAGCTAAGTATTATTCTTTAAAATATAATAAGTATATAAAAGCTAGTTACTCTTATAATAATTCAAAAATAATTTTAAATTTATATAAATTATTTTTTATTATTTTATTATTTTATATTAATTTTATAATATTACATATTATTTTTAAGTTTTATTATTTAAATTTTATTAAAGAGTTAATAAAATTATTATTATTATAATATTATAAGATTTTTTATAAAACTTAAGTTAAAATAAATAAAACTTTAAATTATTTAAAGTATTTATATTATTAAAAATATTAATTTTATATTAAAAGTAAGAAAATAATATAATATAATTTAAGCTTATTAAATAAGCTTAAAAAAATTAAATAATAAAAGTTAAAAGTTTTTTTTATAATATAAAATTTTTAAATAGTAAATTTTTTTAATTTTAATTTTTTACTTAACTTTTTTTTATTATTCCTAGAAATTAAAGAAATTTCTTTATTAGTATTTAAAAGTTAAAATATTTTTTTAATTTTTATAAGTTTTTTATTTTAAAGTATTTTTTTTATTTAATAAGGAATTTAATTTTTTATATATTTGGGTTTTAGTATATAGCAAGTATTTTTTTAATTTTATATTTTTTTTTTTTTAATTTTTTATAATAATTTTATTTAAAATAAGTTTTCTAGTTTTTTTATTAATTTATACTTTTTTTAATTATAATATATGAAATATTAAATTTTATATTTTTATAGTATTTAATAGTTAAAGTTTATAATTAATTTTTTTTATTTATTTAATAATTTTATAAGGTTTAATTTTTTTAATATTAAGTTTATTATTTAATTTGTTTATTTTAATATTAAGTAATTTATAACCTTATAAATATTATAATAAATAAATTATATTTTTTTTTTTTAGAATTAGCTTAGTAATTTTATTTTAATTTATATATTTTTTTATATAATTTTAAATAAATTTTAGTTATATATGTAATTTTTTATATAAGTTAATTATTAATTCTGCTTATAATCTTACTTTTTTAATATTAAGTTTGTCTTGTAATAGTTAAAATACTTCTAATATAAATCTATAGTTAGTATAAAATAGTATAAGTCCTGTGGATTTAAAAGGTATGCTATTATAATATAATTATACTACTAGTAATTTTTTAATTTAATTATTTTATAAAAAATTAATATAAGCTTATAAATATATTTTAATAAATTAGTTTATATGTTTTATTTATTTATCTGTTTATAAATAATATATAATATTAAGTTTATAATTTATTTTTAATTTAATTATAAGTTTTTATTAAAATTTGAAAGTAAATGTTTATTTTTAATCTAATATTATTATTTTTAATAATTTGTAGTTAGTAGTAATTATTTTTATATAAGTGTAAGTTAAATCTTTTATTATATATAATTTTTTATATAATAAAAAATAAGCTTGTTTTATAAGATAGTAAATAAATATACATATATTATTATATTTTATTTTAATAAGTAGTTTTTTTAATAAGAGTAAATTAGTAATATAATTAAAAGTAACTGATTTTTAAAATTATTTAATAACTAGTAATAGTTATAGTTTTTTATAAAGTTTATATTTTATATTTTTTATTTATTAATATATATTATAATATTTTATTATATATAATATATATTTTTTAAATTTTTTAATATTATAATAATTTAGGATTTAATTATATATTTTTTTTATATTTTTATATTTATATAATAAGTACTTGTAAATATATTTAATTATTTTCTTTTATAGTTTTTTAAATACTTATATTTTATTATTTTATTTTAAATATTTTTAGTTTATAATAATATCTTTTAAATATTTTTTATTTTTTTAATTTTTAATAAATTTTTTAATTTTATTAAATATTAAGTTATTTTTTAATATTTTAAATATTATATTTAATTATATAAGTTTAATATTTTTATTATTATTAATTTAAAATATTTATATAAAATATTTTAATATATCTTATATATAATTAATTTTTTTATTTAATATATTAGCTTTTTTATTTTCTAATTTTTTATAATAAATAAGTTTAAAATTAAATTATAAAAAAAATTTAAAATATTTAACTTATTAGTTTAATAATTCTTAGGTAATAGTAAAGTATACTAGGTTTTTATAATTAATATAAATAAAAACTTTATATTTATTTCTATAATAATAATATTATTATTTTTTAAATATTTTAATTATAATAAGTATTTTTTAATTATAAGTAATATATTATATTACAGGTTTTTAAAATTTTTATAAGAAAAATATAATAAGTTTTAATTTTTTATTATTTCGTAGTTAATTTAATATTTTTTTAATTATATATAATAATATATTTATTTTAATTATAACTTATTTTTTTAAATTAAATATAATAAGTATAAGTGTTAAAATAATAGTTTTTTTTAATATTTTAAAAGCTTTTTATAATTTTTTATTTTATTTAAAAATAATATTTTTTCTTATTATATTTATTAGTAAAATAATTTTTTATATAAAGTTTTTAATAAATTTTTAATAATAATTTATAAGTTTAAAAAATATTTAAATATTTGTTAAGTTTATAAGTTTTAATTATTTTTTAATTATAATTATTTTATTAAAGTTTATATAAATTTATTTTAAAGTAATAATATAATTTAAAAATTTTATTTTCTTAAAAATAAAAAAAATATTTTTTTAAGTTAATAAAAAGTTTTATTTTTTTAAATTTTTATAATATAAAATAAATATAATTTTTATATTTTTTAAAAGTATTTAAAAAAATGATAATATTATTAATATAAGTTATTATAAAATTATTTAAATATAATTTTAAAATATAATTTATTTTTTTTTAAAAGAAAACAAGTATATTAATTAATTCTTATAATATAATTATATATTTATATAATTTATATTATATAATAAATATAGTTTTTTATTTATTATTTTTTTTTATTTTTATAACTTTATAAGCTTTAATAAAATTAAAAGTTATAAATTATTTTTTCTTATATAATTTATTTTTAATTTATAAGATTAATAATAAAAATGTTGTATTTTTAATAGTAATTTTATTTAATTTTTTATAATTAATAACTAGCTAAAGTTTTTTATTTTTTTTTAATATAAAAATAATAAAATATTTAATTAATAAATTAAAAACTTATATATATATATATATATATTTTAATTATATTTATATTTAATTTTTAAAAATATAAAGTTCTTTTTTATTAAAGTTATATATTTTATAAAATTTAAATAATACTTTTTTTATTAAAATAATCTCGTGGTTTTATTTTAAGTAAAATAATAGTTTTTTTTTTTAATTAATTATTAAAGAATTTTTAATATTTCTTATATTATTTAAAATTTATTTAAATTATTTTTTTAAAAAGTTTTTTAATTTTTTAATCTTCTATAGTTTTTTATTTAATTATAATAATTTTTTATATAAAATAATAATATATTTTATTATATTATTTTATTTTATTTTCTTTTTTTTTTATAGTATTAAAAGAATATTTTTAATAAACTAAGAAAAATCCTAGGTTTTTAGTAACCTAGTTCTTTTTTTAATATTTTTTTATTAAATCTTAAAATTCTTTTATTATTATACTAATAAATTTAACTTATTTTTTATTATATATTAAAATTATATTTATATAACTAGGGGATTTTTAAAATAAAATTATATTTTAAAATATTAATTATATTATATATTACTTTTATAATATAATTTTTAAATTATAAAAGTAAAAAATTAATTTATTTTTTAATTTATTTTTTATTATATTTAAAAGCTTATTTTTTAATATAATAAAATTTATATAATTTTTTTTTTATATACTAGTGTTTATAAGTATATTATAATTATTATTAATATATAATTATTTTTTAATTTAATATTTACTAGGATTTTAAATAATTTCCTATTTAATAATATTATTATAATAATTTATTTACTAAGGTTTTTTTTTTTTTTTTACTAATATATTTTTTTTTAATAATATATAAGTATTTTATATTTTTTTATTATTTTTATATAAAAAATATCTTTAGTTTTTTAAAATAATATACTAGTTTTTAATTTTATTTTTTATATATTTAAAATATTTAATAATATTATAATTCTTTTAATTTTTTAAAAAGAATTTATAATATTTTTTTAAATATTTTTTTTTTAAATTTTTTATTAATTTATTAGTTTAGCTAACTTATAAATTTTATAATAATATTTACTATATTTATATAAACTTATATTATTTATATATTTAAAATATTTTAAAATTATAATTTTAAATAATTTATATTGTTATATTAATTTTTAACTAATAAATTTTAATAATAAATAAAATTAAAATATTATAAAATATAAAATTTATATTAAAGAAATATTAAATTTTATTTTTTATTAAAAATATTTTATATATTTATAAGTAATATAATTTATTTAATTAATATAATAATAGCTTAAGTATTTAAAGTTTATATATTTATATTTTTTTAATAAGCTTTTATAACTTAAGTTTATTTATAATACTTAATTTATTATAATTATATAAATAATATAATATATTTTAAAATTTTATTATTTAATATTATTTCATTATTTAAAAAATAAATATAAAATATAAATTTCTAAAATTATATAATTTTTTATAATCTTTTAATAAAAATTATTAAAAGTTTTAATATTTAAATAAAAAATTTTATAAGTTTATTATATATTATTATCTAATTTATAATTTCTTTTATAATTTTTTTATTTCTTATTTATTTATTTATTTATTTATAAGTTTTTAATAAATTTATTAATTTAGAAAAGTATAATTTAAAAAGTAAGTTATTAGTTAAGTATTTCTTAATTATAATTATAATTAAGTGTTTTAAAATTATTTAAAAAGTTAAATATAAATTTATAAAATTTATAATTATTATTATTTTTAAATAATTTTAATTTTTTAAGTAAATAAATAAATTTTTTTTTTTTTTTTTATAATATAAGTTATTTTTAATATAAGAATTTTAAAGTATTTTTTTTTTAGTAACTTGCAGTTTTTTATTATATAATTTAGTTTTTTATAATTATAATATTTAAAGTTTTTTTTTTTTTTTTAAATAAAATATCTAGATTTATTTTCCTAGGTTTTCTATTATTATTTTTAATAATTTTATTATTTTATTTTTTACTTTAATTAGCTTAATATTAATTATTCTTATTATTATATTATTTTTTTTATTAGAATTTAAATAATAAGTTATTATATTTAATAGCTTTAGCTTAAAATATTTATAAGAAAATCTTTTTTTTTAAAATTTATTAACTTTTTTCTTAATTTTAATAAAAAGTTTATTATAAAAAAGTTTTTTAAATAATTTATTTTTTTAATTTAACTTAATAATTAATTTATTAAACTTTATTATATAATTAAAATATTTTTTTTTTATTTAAATTTAATTATTTTATTTTTAAAAACTTATTATTTTTTTTAATTTAAAAATATTTTAATTAATTTATTTTTAAAAGTTTTAATATTTTTATATATTTTTTTAATATTTTTTAATTTTAATTTTATTAGTTTTTTTTTTTTTATAATTTTTTTAAAATAAATAATAGTAAAAGTAATCTTTTTTTTTTTTTATAAAAGTTTATAAAAACTTTTAAATATAATAATAAAGTATAATAATAAAAATATAAAGTTTATTAAATTTTTTATTATAAAATTTAAAATATTTAAGTTTTATAATATTTTTATTTTTTTTTTTTTTACTTATAAAAATTAAAATATTTAAAAAATTACTAATTAATTTTAAATATATTTTAAAAATATTTTTTAAAGTATTTTTTTTTATTTTATTTTAATTAAGTTTATTTATAATAGTTAAATTTTTATTAATATTTATAATTTAAATAAGCTTAAGAATTAAAATAATAACAGGGTTTAAATTAAAAATTATTTTAATAATTTTAAATATAATAAATTAATTACTTAAAAGTTTTTTAAGAATTTTTTTAAATAAAAATTATTAATATATAATATATAAGTTTATATTAAATTTAATATTTAAATATAAAATAACTAATTTTTAAAAAATAAATTTAAATTTAAATTTATATTAATAAAAAAAAAATTAAAAAACTTATAAGTTAATAATAAATTATATAACTAATAAAATATTATTATATAATACTTATATTTAATATTATTATTATATTAATAATTAATTATTTAAATTATTTAAAAAATATATTTAATAAAATTTTATATAAAGTTTTTATAATATATAATTATAACTTTAATTAGTAATTATAAAAGTAATTATAAAATTAATAATTATAAGTGTTATAGTAATTACTAGTAATATAATAATTATTTTTATTTTATTAGTTAAAGCAAGTTATAATATATTTATTTTAAAACTTTAATATAAGTAGCTAAGTGCTATTAAATTATAATAATAAGTAAATATTAATAAATTTTATATATTTTATTTTATAAGATTTATATTATTATTTTTTTTTATTATTATTATAATTTATTTATATATTATAACTTTTATTTTTATTATATTATTTTTTTATTTAAAAAAATATTATAATTTTATTTAAAAATTATAAAAAATATTTTAAATTTATTTTTAAATTTTATAAAAAACTTATTAATAAAATTTAATTTTTT
>NW_028145116.1:0-7707 GCF_050947405.1 Trichoderma evansii
TAATAAAATAAAATTATTAATATATATATAATAAATAATAAAATAAATAATTTACTTATTATAATAAAATAATAATTTATTAAAAAAAAGTAAAGTTATATTATTAAAAAAAATATTATTTTTAATTAAAAATATTAATATTATTTTATTAGCTTTATTATTATTAAATAATAATCTTTTTTTAATTTTTTTATTTTATAAATTTAATAATAAATTATTAAATATTAAAAAAATAATATTAACTTTTATTTAATTTATTAATAAAATAAATAAATAAAATAATAAAATAATAAAATAATAATTAATTTTATTTTTTTAGCTTTTTAAAGCTTTTATTATAAGTTATTTTAAAATATAAAATTTAATAATAATAAATAAAATTAAAAAATTTAAAATTTTTTAATTAAGTAATTATAAATAAAATAAAAATAATTAAAATAATTAATATTAATATATAAAAAATTATTTTATAATAATAAAAAATATTATATTATAATATAAAAAAAATATTTTTAAATAATATTATTTATAATAAATAATATTAATTATTAGCTTATAAAATAAATAAAATAATATATTTAATATATTTAACTTTAATTTAATATTTTTTATTTAAATTAATTAATAATAAAATTCTTATATATAAGTTTTTTTAAAAAATATAAATTTTAAAATTTTTATTAAGTTTTAATTTATAATTTTTTTTATTATAAATTAAATTAGCAGTATTAATACTAGTATTATTTAATATAAAAAAAGAATTAATAATAAAATTTAATTTTATAGTATTTATAATAAATTAAATAAGTAAAAAAATAGCTTTTATAAATTTAAAAATATTAAATTAATTAAAATAATTAAAATTTATTTTATATATTAAAAAAAAATATTAATAATTAATTAAAAAATTATAATAAAAATAAAATTTAAAAAAAAATTAAAAGCTTTATATAATTATAAAATTATAATTTATTTTTAATAGCTAATTTAAATTAAATTAAATATATAAGATTTTAATACTTATAAATTACTTATAAATACTTATAAATTATTTTATATATTAAAAATTAATTTAATTTTATATATATATTATATATAAAATTAAATTAATTTTTAATATATAATTAAATTAGTAATAAAATAAATTAGTTTTTTATATAAAATAAATTAGTAATAAAATAAAATTAGTTTTTTATATATAAAAAATAAAATTAATTTTATTACTAATTTAATTATATATTAAAAACTAATTTTATTTTTTATATATAAAAAATAAATTAGTTTTATTACTAATATTAAAAATTAAATTAATTTTTTATATATATAAAAAAAATTAAATTAGTTTTTAATATTAGTAATAAAACTAATTTATTTTTATTTTTAATAATAAAAAATAAAATTAATTATTAATAATAAAATTAAAAATAAAAAACAAAAAACTAATTTTATAACCCTGTTATTTATATATATATATATATATATATATTATTTATTTAATTTACTAATTTTTTATAAGTTAAATAAGGAAATCAGGGTTGCCATATTAATTAGTAATCTTTTATTATTTATTTTATTACTATAATTAATTTTATATTTTATTAATAAAAAATAAAAATAAATAATTTTCTTTACTTTCCTAATAAATTAAATTAGTTTTTTTTAAGCTTTTAAAAAAACTAATATAATTTTAATAAAAATTTAAAAAAACTAATTTATTTACAAAAAAATTATAAAGAAATTTATTATTATTAATTTTATTATAAGTAAATTTATATTAATAAATTTATTTAAATTTATTACTAATTCTTTTATAAACTAACTTATTTTAATAAATATATTTAACCTAATTTAAATTTATAAAAATATATTATTTAATTATTATATTAAACTATTTTAAATAATTATAATATTTATAATAAATATAATAATAAATTTAATAATAAAATTTATATTTTATATTTCTTTAATTATTATTAATAAAATATAATTTTTAAATAAATTAGTAATAAATTTAATAATAAATTTTATATTTTATATTTATTTAATTATTATTAATAAAATATGACTTTTTTTTATATTATATTTATTAAATTAATAAAGAAACTATAATTAATTTATTAGTAATAAAAATAATTTGTTTTATTTTCTTTAACACAGTAACAATATAAATTGTTACTAAATGGTAACCCTGAAGGAAATAAATAGCTTTAATATAATTAATACCTCTATTAATTTATTTTTTAATAAATTAACAAAGGATTTTAATTATAATAATAATTATAATAATAAAGATAATAATTTTAATTTATTAGATTTTAATAAAGAATTTTATCTAGGGGCTAGTTATAATAATAATAATAAAAATAAAATATTATTATATATAAAAGAAAGCTTTTTAAATGAAAATGTAAGTGTTTTATAATTATATATGTTTTTTTATTTATTTATTAATTTTATTATAGGAAAATCCTTTAGATTATTAGAAATTAAATTTTAATAGATTTCTTATTTTATTTATTTTAGCTAGGTGTTATTTAACTATTCCTGCTACTTCTATTACTATAGAAAGTATTTTTTCTATAACTAATAATATTATAATTAAATTAAGAAATTAGCTTAAGCCTAGTCTTGTTAAAGAAATAATATTATTAAAAAGCTAAATTAAAGATTTTAAAAAGTTAAAAAATAAATATATAGAAAATAGTAATATAAAATAATTAAAATAATAGTTATTTTTATTATATTATAATAATTATTTATTTTTTAATTTAAATAAAATTATATATAATTTATTTATAAGATTTTAATATTATATATAATTTTTTTATTATTTTAATTAATAAAATTAGTAACTAATTTATTTTATTTTTATTTTTTTATTATTAGTAACTAATTTATTAATAAAAAACTAAGATTATTAGTTTTATTTTCTTTAAGGTATTAATAAAATAAAAACTAATAATAAAAAATAAAATTTATTTTATTACTAATAAATTTATTTTTAATAATTAAATTAGTAACTAATTTATAACCCTGATAAATATACTAATAATAAAAAATTTAAAAAAATATTTATTTTATTTTTTATATATTTTATTTATTTATTAATAAATTTAATTATATTTAAAATAAAATAAAAAGCTTTAAAAAAATTTAAAAATATATTTTTAATTTTTTTAAAACTTTTTATTAAATTATAAGGTTAATTTTATATAATAATTCTTATAATTTTATTATATATTTATAAAATATATAATAAGCTAGATTTATTATATAAAAAATATATTAATAATTCACTTATAAATAATTTAATAAATTATTTATTTATTATTTATTTTATATTATTTATTAATGTTAATATGTTAATTATTATAAATTATTTATAAATATTATAAAATCTAGATTATTTAAATTTAAAAAATATTTCCCAGGGTTATAAATTTATTATTAATTTCATTATTAAAAACGAATTTCTTAATAATAAAACTAATTTTATTTTTATTTTTTGTTTTTTATTAGTATTAGTTTTTTATTAGTAAATTAGTTATTAAAAATAAAAAAATAAAAAATAAAACAAATTTCATTTTTTATTAGTATTAGTTTTTTATTAGTAAATTAATTATTAAAAAACTAATATTATTTTTTATTAGTAAATTAATTATTAATTCTAATTTTTAATATTATTATAAAAAACCTTTATTTTATTTATTTTATATTATTATTTTTTATATATTTATTTTTTAACTTATAAATTATTTTATATATAAAAAATAAATTTAATAATAAAACGAATTTCATTTTATTATTAATTTTTTCATATATTAAAAATAAAATTAGTTTTTTTATATAAAAAACTAATTTCATTTTATTATTAATTTTTTTATATATAAAAAATAAAATTAGTTTTTTATATATAAAAAATAAAAAACTAATTTTGTTTTTTAATAATTAAAAACTATATTAATCTTTAATAATAAAATTAAAAATAAAAAATAAAAAACTAATTTTATAACCCTGATATTTCCCTAGGAAATTAATTTTTTCTAATTTAAATAATTATAAGCTTTTTTTATTTAATTTATTTTTAAATCTTTAATTTAAAAATATTTATTTTAAAAAAAATAAATTATTATATTTTTATTTTAATTTAAATACTAATATAATAAATTTAATAAAAAAAATATATAATTTATAAGTTATTTAATTATATTATTTTTATTATATTTACTAATAATTTTAAATAAAATATTTTAAAAAAAAAAAATAAACTTATTATAATTAATAATTTTATTAATTTTTTTTCTAATAAATTAACTAAGGATTTTAATAATAATAAAAATAATAAAAATATTAATTATAATTTAAATTTATTAAATTTTAATAAAGAATTGTATTTAAGAGCTAATAATAATAATAAGAATAAAATAATATTATATTTAAAAAAAAATATTAAAAAATTATAAGTTTTTTTTATAATTATATATATTTTTTATTTATTTATTTATTAATTTTATTATAAGAAAACTTTTTAGCTTATTAGAAATTAAATTTTATTAAATTTCTTATATTATTTATTTTAACTAAGTATTATTTAATTATTTTAGCTATATCTGCTATTATAAAAAGTATTTTTTTTATTTTTAATAATATTATAATTAAATTAAAAAATAAGCTTAAGCTTAGTCTTGTTAAGGAAATAATATTATTAAAAAGCTAGATTAAAGATTTTAAAAAGCTAGAAAATAAATATATAGAAAATAATAATATAAAATAATTAAAATAAAAGATATTTATTATTTTAATAAAAAATAAAATTAGTAACTAATTTACTAATAAAAAATAAATTTATTTTTAATAATTAATTTACTAATAAAAAATAAATTTATTTTTAATAAATAATTTACTAATAAAAAATAAATTTATTTTTAATAAATAATTTACTAATAAAAAATAAATTTATTTTTAATAATTAATTTACTTATAAAAAATAAATTTATTTTTAGTAATTAATTTACTAATAAAAAATTTAATATAAATAAAAAATAAAAACTAATTTATTTTATTTTTTATTTTTTTATTTTTAATAACTAATTTACTAATAAAAAACTAATATTAATAAAAAATAAAAAATAAAAAATGAAATTAGTTTTGTTACTAATTTAAAAAACGAAATTAATTTTATTTTTATTTTTTATTTTTTAATAATATTAGTTTTTTATTAGCAGATTAATTATTAAAAATAAAAATATAAAAAATAAAATAAATTTTATTTTTTATTAGTATAAGTTTTTTATTAGTAAATTAGTTACTAAAAAACTAATTTTAATTTTTATTAGTAAATTAATTACTAATTTTAATTTTTAATATTATTATAAAAAACTTTTATTTTATTTATTTTATATTATTATTTTTTATATATTTATTTTTTAACTTATAAATTATTTTATATATAAAAAATGAATTTAATAATAAAATGAAATTTATTTTATTACTAATTTTTTTATATATTAAAAATAAAATTAGTTTTTTTATATAAAAAATAAATTTTATTTTATTACTAATTTCTTTATATATAAAAAATAAAATTAGTATTTTATATATAAAAAATAAAAAACTAATTTTATTTTTTAATAATTAAAAACTATATTAATTTTTAATAATAAAATTAAAAATGAAAAATAAAAAACTAATTTTATAACCTTAAAAAAAGCTAATTAAAAAAAATTTATAAATAATATTAAATATATAATATATATTATTAATTTAATAATATAAGATATATTAAAAGATTATATATCTAATACTAATTTAAGCTTATTATTATTTAAAAATATAAATTTTAGGGTTATAAATTTATTACTAATTTTATTAAAAATGAATTTCTTAGTAATAAAACTAATTTCATTTTTATTTTTTATTTTTTATTAGTATTAGTTTTATATTAGCAGATTAGTTATTAAAAATAAAAAATTAAAAAATAAAATAAATTTTATTTTTTATTAGTATTAGTTTTTTATTAGTAAATTAATTATTAAAAAACTAATTTTAATTTTTATTAGTAAATTAATTACTAATTTTAATTTTTAATATTAATATAAAAAGCTTTTATTTTATTTATTTTATATTATTATTTTTTATATATTTATTTTTTAACTTATAAATTATTTTATATATAAAAAATAAATTTAATAATAAAAAAACAAATTTAGTAATAAAATAAAATTTGTTTTATTACCAGGGTTATAAATTTATTACTAATTTTATTATTAAAAATAAATTTCTTAGTAATAAAATTAATTTTATTTTTATTTTTTATTTTTTATTAATATTAGTTTTTTATTAGTAAATAAGTTATTAAAAATAAAAAAATAAAAAATAAAATAAATTTTATTTTTTATTAGTATTAATTTTTTATTAGTAAATTAATTATTAAAAAACTAATTTTAATTTTTATTAATAAATTAATTAATAATTTTAATTTTTAATATTATTATAAAAAGCTTTTATTTTATTTATTTTATATTATTATTTTTTATATATTTATTTTTTAACTTATAAATTATTTTATATATAAAAAACAAATTTAATAATAAAAAATAAATTTAATAATAAAATAAAATTTATTTTATTACTAATTTTTTTATATATTAAAAATAAAATTAGTTTTTTATATAAAAAATAAATTTTATTTTATTACTAATTTCTTTATATATAAAAAATAAAATTAGTTTTTTATATATAAAAAATAAAAAACTAATTTTATTTTTTAATAATTAAAAATTATATTATAATAAGCTAATTAAATTATTAGTATTATAAAAGATAATATTTATAATAATAATATATTTATAAAGTCTTTTAAAAAAGTTTATAAAAAAGTTAATAAAAAAAACTTTATATATAATAATAAATATATAGTATATATTATTAATTTAATAATATAAAATATATTAAAAGATTATATATTTACTACTAATTTAAATTTATTATTATTTAAATATATAAATTTATATTTATATAATAATAATAATATAAATGAAAATAATAAATTTAATAATATAAATTATAATAGTAAATTATTTTATTTATTTAATTATTTATATTATAAAAAACTAATAATAAAATAAATTTAATAAATTAATTAAAGCGAATAATATCTCTAGTTAAATATATACAAGAGCTTATTAATTTAAAGTCCTCTTATTTAAACAGATTAAAATTCCTATTTAAATAAATATATATAATATAAATATTATTTTCTAATACTATATATATAAAATCTCTTATAAAAGCTTAATAAAACTATTTTAAATATTTTAAAAAATATTAATTTTTATTTAAATATATAAATAATATATATATAATTTTAAAAATTTATATTATTTTTATATAAGCTATAAAAAGTAATAAATAAAATATATTTTTAAATATAAGAATTAATAATAAAATTTAATAAATATTATAATTTTTTTTATATATAAAATATTAATTATATAAATTATAAAAAAAATTAAAAATTTATATATTTATATATTATATAAATTATAAAACCTATTATTAAAATTAATTAAGTTTTTTTAAAAATATATTAATTTAAAATTAAAAATAAAATAAAAATATATTAAATTAAGCAAGGCTTAATTAAATAGTAATTTTTTTATATTTAAAATATATTTTTTTAATAGCTTTTTTTATAATTAAAATTAA
>NW_028145115.1:0-7448 GCF_050947405.1 Trichoderma evansii
TAATAATAATAATAATAATAATAATAATAATAATAATAATAATAATAATAATAATAATAATAATAATAATAATAATAATAATAATAATAATAATAATAATAATAATAATAATAATAATAATAATAATAATAATAATAATAATAATAATAATAATAATAATAATAATAATAATAATAATAATAATAATAATAATAATAATAATAATAATAATATTAATATTAATAATAATAATATTAATAATATTAATATTAATAATAATAATATTATTAATAATGAAAATGAAATATTATTATATTTAAAAGAAAAATTATTAAATAAAAAGGTTAGTTATTTTTATAATATTTTAATTATTTTATTTATTTTATTTACTAATAAAATTATAAGATAACCTTTTAAAATACTGGAAATTAAATAATAAAAGATTTCCTTTATTATTTATTTTAGCGCAGTGTTATTTAATAATTCCTGC
Source organism: Trichoderma evansii (assembly GCF_050947405.1). Classification (NCBI taxonomy): domain Eukaryota; kingdom Fungi; phylum Ascomycota; class Sordariomycetes; order Hypocreales; family Hypocreaceae; genus Trichoderma; species Trichoderma evansii. The sequence continues at coordinate 470 of NW_028145115.1, forward strand.
TATATCTGCTGCTATAAAAAGTGTTTTTTTTATTTTTAATAATATTATAACTAAATCAAGAAATAGACTTAATCCTAGCTTAGTTAAGGAAATAATATTATTAAAAAGCTGGTTTAAAGATTTTAAAAAGCTTAAAAATAAATATATAGAAGAAAATAACTTAAATTAATTATATCTTTTTTATAATAATTATTAAAAATATAAAAAAATTATATTTTAAATAAAGCTTATATATTATAAATCTAAAATTATAATAAATTTATATGTTAAAATAAATAAATTATTTAAGTTTTAAATTAAAAAACTTAAAATTAAGAAATTTCCTACTTGCTAATTTAAAATTTAAATAACTAGCTTATTTTAATAAATAAATTTAATTTAATTTAATTTTATAAAAATATGCTATTTTATTATTATAATAAGCTATTTTAAATAATTATAAGGTTTATAATAAATTAATAATGAATTTAGTAATAAATTTAGTAACAAAATTTATATTTTATATTTCTTTAATTATTATTAATAAAATATGATTTTTGAATAAATTAGTAACAAATTTAATAATGAATTTTATATTTTATATTTATTTAATTATTATTAACAAAATATGATTTTTTTCATATTATATTTATCAGATTAATAAAGAAACTATAATTAATTAATTAGTAATAAAAATAATTCATTTTGTTTTCTTTAACACAGTGACGATATAAATCGTTACTAAATAGCAACCCTGTTATTATTATTATTATTATAATTAAAATTTTTAGTTAATTTATTAAAAGATAAATTAACTGAATTAGTAATTATTTCAGGCCTGTTTATTTCTTTTTTTAATTTATAATAAAATTAATATATAATAAAATAATAATAAACTTACTTATTATATTTAATTTTAATTAAATTAATAATATTTTTATTAATATTATTATAAAAAAATAATAAGCTGTTTTTTTTAAAATAAATATGTTTAAATTTAAAATTTAAAAATAAATTAAAAAAATAAGGTTTATAATTAATTAAATTAAATAAAATTAATTTTCTAGGAAAATATTTCTCTAATTTATTTATTCCAGATTTAATAATTTTTATATAAATATTATAATAAGAAGCTTATAATAAATTAATAAATAATATAATATAATAAATAAAAAACTTACTATTTTAGATCCTGTAAGAATATTTAAATAGCGCTTTAATAAAGTTTTTAACTTATTATATATTTTATAAATATATAATAAAGTTATAAGAATTATTATATAAAACTAGCCTTATAATTTAATAAAAAGCTTTAAAAAAATAAGAAATATATTTTTTAATTCCTTTAAAACCTTTTATTTAATTTTAATAAAAAATAATTATATAATTATTAGTAATTTTAATAAATTATAAATAAAATTATATAATAAATAAATACTTTTTGAAATTTTTTATTTTTAGTATTTAAAAAATAATAATTTAATATTTTTTTTAAATTAATTAAAATATTAAGTATATAATAAGTTAAATTTTAACAGGTTATATTATTTATTTAAATTAGTGTTTTTTATTTATATAAATAATATAATATACTTAATAGAATTTTTTCTTTATTATAATTAATAGGTATTTTTTTATTTTTTTTAGCTTTTAACAAGGTTACTAATTTAATCTTTAGTTTTTAGTCTTTAGTTTTAGTTACTAATGATCAGGGTTGTAAATTCGTTACTAATTTTATTATTAAAAACTAATTTCTTAGTAATGAAACTAATTTTGTTTTTTAAATTAGTAATAAAACTAATTTCATTTTTTATTTTTTATTTTTATTAGTATTAGTTTTTTATTAGTAAATTAATTATTAAAAATAAAAAAATAAAAAATAAAATAAATTAGTTTTTATTTTTTATTAATATTAGTTTTTTATTAGCAAATTAGTTATTAAAAATAAATTTATTTTTTATTAGTAAATTAATTATTAAAATAAATTCGTTTTTTATTAATAAATTAGTTATTAAAAATAAATTTATTTTTTATTAATAAATTAATTACTAATTTTATTTTTTATTAAAATAATAAAAATTTTTTATTTTAATTATTTTATATTATTATTTTTTATAAATTTATTTTCTAGCTTTTTAAAATCTTTAATCTAGCTTTTTAATAATATTATTTTTTTAATAAGACTAGGCTTAAGCTTATTTTTTAATTTAATTATAATATTATTAGAAATAAAAAAAACACTTTTTATAATAGCAGATGTGGCTAAAATAGTTAAATAACACCTAGTTAAAATAAATAATATAAGAAATTTAATAAAATTTAATTTTTAATAATTTAAAAAGTTTTCTTATAATAAAATTAATGAATAAATAAATAAAAAATATATATAATTATAAAAAAAACTTATAGTTTTTTTAATAAGGTTTTCTTTTAAATATAATATTATTTTATTTTTATTATTATTATTAACTTTTAAATAAAATTTTTTATTAAAATTTAATAAATTTAAATTATAATTAGTATTTTTATTATTTTTATTATTATTAACATTATTATTATTATTAAAATCCTTAGCTAATTTATTAAAAAATAAATTAATAAGATTATTAATTATAATAAGTTTATTTATTTCTTTAAATATTTTATTTAAAATTATTAGTAAATATAATAAAAATAATATAATAAAATAACTTATAAATTATATTTTTTTTTATTAAATTTATTATATTAGTATTTAAATTAAAATAAAAATATAATAATTTATTTTCTTTAAAATAAATATTTTTAAATTAAAAATTTAAAAATAAATTAAATAAAAAAAGCTTATAATTATTTAAATTAGAAAAAGTTAATTTTTTAAGGAAATATTTCTTTAATTTAAATAATCTAGATTTTATAATATTTATAAATAATTTATAATAATTAACCTATTAAAATTAATAAATAATATAAAATAAATAATAAATAAATAATTTATTAAATTATTTATAAGTGAATTATTAATATATTTTTTATATAATAAATTTAGCTTATTATATATTTTATAAATATATAATAAAACTATAAGAATTATTATATAAAATTAGCCTTATAATTTAATAAAAGGCTTTAAAAAAACTAGAAATATATTTTTTAGCTTTTTTAAAACTTCTTATTTTATTTTATTTAAATATAATTAAAATTTATTAGTAAATAAATAAAATATATAAAAAATAAAATAAATACTTTTTTAAATTTTTTATTATTAATATATTTATAATAAAAATATAAAACTTTTTTTAAATTAATAAAAGTATTAAGTATATAATAAATTAAATTCTAGCAAGTTATATTATGTAATAAATAAATTAGTTATTATAATTATATTATATATAAAATAAAATAATAAAAATTAAAATAAAATACTTATTAGCTTATATTTTAATTTAAAATTAAAATTAATATATATTAAAATAATTCTTAAATAAGAATTTTAATTATTTAAAATTTAAATATTAAAAGTTATAAAAAAAAAATTAAAAGTTTTTAAATTAACTTTTAAAAGCAAATTTAAATTTAATAAAATTTTTTTATAAGTTTCTTTTAATATTTTTTTAATATTAATTTAATTTATTTTTTTATAATTTTTAATAATTATTAATAAAATAAAATTATTAATATATATATAATAAATAATAAAATAAATAATTTACTTATTATAATAAAATAATAATTTATTAAAAAAAAGTAAAGCTATATTATTAAAAAAAATATTATTTTTAATTAAAAATATTAATATTATTTTATTAACTTTATTATTATTAAATAATAAGCTTTTTTTAACTTTTATATTTTATAAATTTAATAATAAATTATTAAGTATTAAAAAAATAATATTAGCTTTTATTTAATATATTAATAAAATAAATAAATAAAATAATAATATAATAAAATAATAATTAACTTTATTTTTTAATCTTTTAAAACTTTTATTATAAGCTATTTTAAGGTATAAAATATAATAATAACAAGTAAAATTAAAAAATTTAAAGCTTTTTAATTAAGTAATTATAAAATAAAAGTAATTAAAATAATTAATATTAATATAAAAAAAAATATTTTATAATAATAAAAAATATTATATTATAATATATAAAAAATACTTTTAAAAAATATTATTTATAATAAATAATATTAATTATTAGCTTATAAAATAAATAAAATAATATACCTAGTATATTTAATTTTAATTTAATATTTTTTATTTAAATTAATTAATAATAAAATTCTTATATATAAGTTTTTTTAAAAAATATAAATTTTAAAATTCTTATTAAGCTTTAATTTATAATTTTTTTATTATAAATTAAATTAGCAGCGCTAACACTAGTGTTATTTAATATAAAAAAAGAATTAATAATAAAATTTAATTTTATAATATTTATAATAAATTAAGTAAAAAAATAGCTTTTATAAATTTAAAAGCATTAAATTAGTTAAAATAATCAGGATTTATTTTATATATTAAAAAAAAATACTAATAATTAATTAAAAAATTATAATAGAAATAAGATTTAAAAAAAAATTAAAAGCTTTATATAATTATAAAATTATATTTTATTTTTAACAGCTAATTTAAATTAAATTAAATATATAAAATTTTAATACTTATAAATTACTTATAAATACTTATAAGTTATTTTATATATTAAAAATTAATTTAATATTATATATATATATATATATAAAATTAAATTAATTTTTAATATATAATTAAATTAGTAATAAAATAAATTAGTTTTTTATATAAAATAAATTAGTAATAAAATGAAATTAGTTTTTTATATATAAAAAATAAAATTAGTTTTATTACTAATTTAATTATATATTAAAAACTAATTTTATTTTTTATATATAAAAAAAACTAAATTAGTTTTTAATATTAGTAATAAAACTAATTTATGTTTATCTTTAATAATAAAAAATGAAATTAATTATTAGTAATAAAACTAAAAATAAAAAATAAAAAACTAATTTTATAACCCTGCTAACAGGGTTACAATTTTAGTCTTTAGTTTTTAGTTTTTAATTTAGTAACTAAAGTTAATTAGTTTTTTAATTACTAATTAACTAAAATAATTAGTTTTAATCACCTAACTAACTAAACTAATTTATTTAGTTAATTAGTAATTAAAAACTAAATTAATTTTAGTTACTAAAGATTAAACTAATTAACTAAATTAGTAACTAAATAACTAAATTAAAAAACCTATTAGCTTATATAATTAATATAAATTTTATATATACATATTTTTTATAAAAATATATTATAAATAAAGTATTATATTATTTTTATATTATAAAAAATATTAAAAACTTAATTTTAAAACTAAATATTAAAATTATATAAAATTAGTAAGCTTAACTTTTAACAAATATTTAAAAAAATATAAATATATTATTTTTAATTTAAATAATATATATAATAATTATATATAATTTTTTTATAAAAATATATTATTTATATATTATTATAATAATTTTTAATTATTACATATATTAATAATTAAATATATAATAATTATTTTAAAAAATTTACTAATATACATTTTAGTTAATTAGTAATTAAAAAATTAGTTAATTAGTTATTTAGTTTTAGTTAGAATTTATTAACTAATTAACTAATTTTTTAGTTTAGTTTTAGTCAGGCTATTAACTAAACTAAAAATTAAAATTTTAGTTACTAAAATTTTAGTTACTAAAAAATTAATCTTTAGTAACTAAATTAGTAACTAATTTGCAACCCTGCCTGCTAATAATTAAAATAAATAACTAGTTTAGTTACTAATTTAGTTAATTGAAAAAATTTAATTTTATAATTATATTAATTTTTTTTATTATTTTTATATATAAAAGCTGTTAAACTAGCTATGTAATAAGCTTTTTTAATATATTAAATTATAAATTAAATAAAAATATTATATAATTCTAAGCTTTAAAATATAAAAATTTCTTTATAATATATTATCTGCTAATTAGATAAAAGATTATATTTATAATAAAGCTAATAATATAATTTTAAAATTTTAATTTACTGTATTTAAAATTTAATAAAAAGCGCTTATAAAACTTAATTAGTTAATTTTTACTTATATAAAATTATTATATAATATTTAATACTATTATATTAAAATATATAATATAAAGATTATAATAGGTTTTTTTATATTTATATATTTATTTTATTTAAGTTAAAAATTTAAAAATTAATATATTTCACTTAAATAAGCACTAAAATCTTATATTAAATGATAATAATTTTATAGCATAATTTATTATATAATATATTAGTAATTGAAATAATATAGCTTTATTATAAATAATAGTTTTATTTCTTTTATTTTTTATAACTTTTTTTATTAAAATAAAAACCTTTAAACTTATTTATTTATTATTTATTATAGATTTAAATTATAAAAAATTAACAAATATTATTTTTTTTACTAAAGAAAAGCTCTAATATTAATATAAAGCCTAGTTTAAATAATTTCTTTATTATATTTAAAGAAAATAATAGTATTAATTTTAATATTATTAATTTTATTTATAATAAAAAGGATTATAAATTTAAAAATAATAAAATATTTAGAATTTATATTTTTTAATATAATTTATTTATTAAGCATTTATTACTAATAAATCCTAATAAATATTAAAAAATATATATTTAATATATAAGGTTAATTATTTTTATTTTTTATTTTATTTTTTATAACTATTTTTTATTAATAAATAAAAATAGTAATAAATTTTTTATAAATTATAGAATTAAAGGCTTTTAAGCTTTTAATTTATCTTAATATTATTAAGTTAAATACCTTATAATAGCTTATAATAAAAAATTAGAAAAATTAAGAAAAAGAAGTATATTATTTTATTTATTTTATTTATATATAATTATTAATTTTTTATAAAAGCTAATATTATTTTTTTAATTAATAATATTTTATTTAATTTAAAT
>NW_028145114.1:0-7437 GCF_050947405.1 Trichoderma evansii
AATTAAATTAGTTTTTAATATATAATTAAATTAGTAATAAAATAAATTAGTTTTTTATATAAAATAAATTAGTAATAAAATAAAATTAGTTTTTAATATTAATAATAAAACTAATTTATTTTTATTTTTAATAATAAAAAATAAAATTAATTATTAGTAATAAAACTAAAAATAAAAAATAAAAAACTAATTTTATAACCCTAGTTATATAACTATTATTTTTTTTACTTATTTAAAATTATTAAAATATTTTTAAATATATTTTAATTTATTATTATTAAATTATACTTATAAAATTAATAAATATTATATATTTTTTTTTAATATAATTAATATTAATATTTATTAATAATTTTTTTATATTATATTTATATTTTTTAATAAAAAAATAAAAAAAAATTATTTTTAAATATTAAATTAATTTTAATTTATTTATAAAATTTATAATATAAAATATTTATTTATAATATTATAAAAATATTTAACTATTTTTAAATTAATATTAAAAAAAAATAAAATTTAATAATTAAAATATATTTTATTAATTTTAATATTTTATTATTAATTTTTTAATATAAAATAATTTAAATTATATAAAAAAAAGCTTATTAAAGTTTAAATTAATTAATATATATATTTTAATAATATAATTATATTTTATATTAAAAATATTTATTTATTATTTAAATTTTATTTTAAAAAATTTATATTAAATTTTTTTAAAATATAATAAATTATATAATAAATATTATTTAATTAATTATTAAAATTATAAATTAATTAAATTAAATAATAAATTAAAATACTAATTAAATTTTTAAATAATTTATATTTAAATATATATAATTAAATTTTATATAATATATTATATAAAATTAAAAAATAATAATATTTTTTATAAAAAAAGTTTTTTTTTTTAATTACTTATATTAAATTATTTATATAATTTTTTAATTTATTTTATATTTATTAATTATAAATTTTATAAAAATAAAATTAAATTTTTTTATTATTATATTTTTATTTATATTAATATTTTTAATATTTTAAAAAATTAATATATTTAATTAAATTTAATATAATTAAAAATTTAAAATTATTAAAAAAATTTAATATTTTTTAATTAAGTATTTAATAAAAATTAAATATATTTAAATATATTAAAAAATAAAAAAAAAAAAATATTTTAATATATTAAATATTATTAAATTAAATATATTAAATTATTTAAAAAATACTTATTAAAATATAAAAAACTTTTAAATATAATTATTATAATAAAAATATAATTAATATAAATAATTATAATAATAAAACTTATAAAATTAATTAAATTAAATTTATTAATAAAAATAATATTAATTAAATTAATTAAATTAATAGCAGGAATAATATTAATTAAGTTAATTAAATTAATAGCAAGAATAATATTAATTAAATTAATTAAATTAATAATAAAAATAATATTAGCTAGGCTAATTAAATTAAAAAAATTAATAAAAGTAATAAATTAAATATAAAAATTATAATTTAATTTTTTTAAAATTATTTATTAATAATATATAATTTTAAAATAAATTTAATATAATAATTAACCTGTTAAAAATATAAAAATAAATTAATAATATTATAAAATAATAAATTTATTATTATAATATTTTAAAATAATATATAATTAATATTTAAATTATAAGTAAATAAATAAATATTATATAATTTATATTTATAAAAAAATTAAATTAAAAATATAATAATAATATATATAAACTAATTTAATAAAAAAAATAAATACCTATTAATTCTATTTTTAAAAACTAACTGTAAGTCTATGCTTTATAATTAAACTAGAAATTTATAAAATACCTAGAAAAATAATACAGGTTTTACAGCTTAAAATTTAACTATTTTATATAAATTAAAAAAATTAAAATAATAATAAAAAAAAAAAAAAATAATATTATAATAAGAAAATTATATAAAATAACTTTTATATATACAGTTTATTATATTACAAGGGTTATAGTATTTATAAAACTAATTTTATATATTAATTTTAATTATATTTTTAAATTTTTTTTATAATTTTTCTAAAAATATTTAAATTTTAAAATAGTACTATAATACATATTTAAAATTAAATAAAAATATAATAAATAACTAAAATAAATTATTTAATATTAATTTTATTATTTTTACTTATTTTTTATATATTTTAAATAATATTTATAGCTTTAAAGTTATAGTTTAAATATTATTAATATCTTATTATTTTTTTTAAGTTTAAAATATATAAAAAAAGAATTATTTAACTGTATATATTATTTTTCTAAGTATTTTATAAATTTCTAGCTTAACTATAAAGCATAAACTTACAGTTAACTACTATAAGTAAAGCTAACAGATAAGTAAAAATAATTATAATAAAACAGTTAAAAAATAATTTAATAAAAAGCTAAAAGCAAAGTATAATATATATTTAAAAATAAATTAAAAAAAAATAATTACAAATAAAAAAATTTATATATAAATAAATTAATATAAAAAAATATATAATTAATTATATATATTTTAAGTAATTTTTTTTAAAAGTAAAAAGTTTTAAAATAATAATATTTTAAATAATAAAAAAAAAGTTATTTATAATTAGTTAAAATAATTAATATAAGCTATATTACTTATATAATTTATATAAGACTTATATAAAATTAAATATACAAGATCTCATATACTTATTAAGCGCCTTAAAATAATTTTAATTATTAAACTAAAAAACCAGGGTTATAAATTTATTACTAATTTCCAGGGTTATAAAATTAATTTTTATTTTTTTATTTTTAATTTTATTATTAAAAATTAATATAATTTTTAATTATTAAAAAATAAAATTAGTTTTTTATTTTTTATATATAAATAAATAAAATAAAAGCTTTTTATAATAATATTAAAAATTAAAATTAGTAACTAATTTACTAATAAAAATTAAAATTAGTTTTTTAATAACTAATTTATTAATAAAAAAACTAATACTAATAAAAAATAAAATTTATTTTATTTTTTATTTTTTTATTTTTAATAATTAATCTGCTAATAAAAAACTAATACTAATAAAAAATACAAAATAAAAATAAAATTAGTTTTATTACTAAGAAATTTATTTTTAATAATAAAATTAGTAATAAATTTATAACCCTGCTAATTTTATTACTAAAAACAAATTTCTTAATAATAAAACTAATTTCTTTTTTATTTTTTATTTTTTATTAGTATTAGTTTTTTATAAGCAGATTAGTTATTAAAAATAAAAAAATAAAAAATAAAACGAATTTTATTTTTTATTAGTATTAGTTTTTTATTAGTAAATTAGTTACTAATTTTAATTTTTAATATTATTATAAAAAGCTTTTATTTTATTTATTTTATATTATTATTTTTTATATATTTATTTTCTAGTTTATAAATTATTTTATATATAAAAAATGAATTTAATAATATAAAATGAATTTAATAATAAAATAAAATTTATTTTATTACTAATTTTTTTATATATTAAAAATAAAATATAGTTTTTTTATATAAAAAACAAATTTTGTTTTATTACTAATTTTTTTATATATAAAAAAATGAAATTAGTTTTTTATATATAAAAAAATAAAAAACTAATTTTATTTTTTAGTAATTAAAAATTATATTAATCTTTAATAATGAAATTAAAAATGAAAAATGAAAAACTAATTTTATAACCCTGTAAAAAACTAATTAATTAAATAACTAAATAATTAAAATTAAAAAGTGTAAAATATATTAAGTAATAGGTTTTTTTTAAATATTTTATTATAAATTAAATAAAATTTATATATAAATTTAAGCTTATATTTATAAAAATATATTAAATATTATATATTATTTATTAAATAATTATATTATTTTATTTATAATAAAACTAATAATAGAATTTTAAATATTTTAAATAATTGTATTTAAAATTTAATAAAAAACACTTATAAAATTTAACTAGTTAATTTTTATTTATATAAAATAATTATATAATATATAATAATAATATAATATATATTATAAGAATTATAATAAGTTATTTTATATTAATATATATATTTTATTTAAGCTTAAAATAAAAAAATTATATATATAAGTACTTAAATCTTATATTAAATAATAATAATTTTATAATATAATTTATTATATAATAAATTATTAATTTAAATAACTAGCTTTTTTATAAATAAGAGCTTCTTTTCCTTTATTTTTTATAATATATTTTTAATTAAATTATTTAAAACTTATTTATTTATTATAAATAATAATTTTAAAAATTTAATAAATATTATTTCCCTGTTAAAGGAAAGCTTTAATTTAAAGCCTAGTTTAATTAATTCCTTGAATTTATTTAAAGAAAATAATAATATTAATTCTAATATTATTAATTCTATTTATAATAAAGATAATTATAAACTAAAAGCAGGGTTATTATTTAATAACAATTCATATTATTACTGTGTTAAAAAAAATAAAATAAATTATTTTCATTACTAATAAATTAATTATAGTTTTTTTATTAACTTAATAAATATAATATAAAAAAAATTATATTTTATTAATAATAATTAAATAAATATAAAATATAAAATTTATTATTAAATTTATTACTAATTTATTTAAAAGTTGTATTTTATTAATAATAATTAAAAAAATATAAAATATAAATTTTATTACTAAATTTATTATTATATTTATTATAAATATTATAATTATTTAAAATAGTTTAATATAATAATTAAATAATATATTTTTATAAATTTAAATTAAATTAAATATATTTATTAAAATAAGTTAATTTATAAAAGAATTAGTAATAAATTTAAGTAAATTTATTAATATAAATTTACTTATAATAAAATTAATAATAATAAATTTTTTTATAATTTTTTTATAAATAAATTAATTTTTTTAAATTTTTATTAGAATTATATTAGTTTTTTTAAAAGCTCAAAGAAAATTAATTTAATTTATTAAAAAAGTAAAGAAAATTATTTATTTTTATTTTTTATTAATAAAATATAAAATTAATTATAGTAATAAAACAAATAATAAAAAATTACTAATTAATATAATAACCCTAACTAAAAAATAATAAAATCTTTAAAGTTTATATTTTCAAGTATAATCTATTTACTAGACATTTATTACTAATAAATCCTAATAAATATAAAAAAATATATATTAAATGCATAATATTAGTTATTTTTTATTTATTTATTTATTATAAGTGTTTTGTTTTAATAATATATAATTATAATTACAATTTTTATATAAAATATAGAATTTAAAGCTTTTAAGCTTTTAATTTATCTCAGTATTATTAGGCTAAGTATCCTGCTATTGCTTATAAATTTCAAAGTTACAAATTAGTTACTAATTTAATTACTAAAAATTAATTTTTTAATAACTAAAATTTTAATAACTAAAATTTTAGTTTTTAATTTAATTAATAGCCTAACTAAAACTAAACTAAAAAATTAGTTAATTAGTTAATAAATTCTAACTAAAATTAAATAACTAATTAACTAATTTTTTAATTACTAATTAACTAAAATTTATATTAGTAAATTTTTTAAAATAATTATTATATATTTAATTATTAATATATATAATAATTAAAAATTATTATAATAATATATAAATAATATATTTTTATAAAAAAATTATATATAATTATTATATATATTATTTAAATTAAAAATAATATATTTATATTTTTTTAAATATATATTAAAAATTAAACTTACTAATTTTATATAATTTTAATATTTAATTTTAAAATTAAGTTTTTAATATTTTTTATAATATAAAAATAATATAATACTTTATTTATAATATATTTTTATAAAAATATATATATATATAATTTATATTAATTATATAAGCTAATAGGTTTTTTAATTTAATTATTTAATTACTAATTTAGTTAATTAGTTTAATCTTTAATAACTAAAATTAATTTAGTTTTTAGTTACTAATTAATTAAATAAATTAGTTTAATAAGTTAAGTAATTAAAACTAATTATTTTAATTAATTAGTAACTAAAAAACTAATTAACTTTAATTACTAAACTAAAAACTAAAATTACAACCCTGATTATAAATAATATTATTTAAAAGCGTTTTTTTTATATTATAATATAACATTTTTTATTATTATAAAATAATTTTCTTTATATTAATATTAATCAGGGTTACCATTTAATAACAATTCATATCATCAGTGCCTTAAAGAAAATGAAACGAATTATTTTCATTACTAATAAATTAATCATAGTTTCTTTATTAATCTAATAAATATAATACAAAAAAAATCATATTTCATTAATAATAATTAAATAAATATAAAATATAAAATTTGTTATTAAATTTATTACTAATTTATTTAAAAATCATATTTTATTAATAATAATTAAAAAAATACAAAATACAAATTTCATTACTAAATTCATTATTAAATTTATTACTAAATTCCAGGGTTATAAAATTAGTTTTTCATTTTTCATTTTTAATTTCGTTATTAAAGATTAATATAGTTTTTAATTACTAAAAAACGAAATTAGTTTTTTATTTTTTATATATAAAAAACTAATTTCATTTTTTATATATAAAGAAATTAGTAATAAAACGAAATTAGTTTTTTATATAAAAAAACTAATTTCATTTTTAATATGTGAAAAAATTAGTAACAAAATGAAATTCATTTTATTATTAAATTCGTTTTTTATATATAAAATAATTTATAAGCTAGAAAATAAATATATAAAAAATAATAATATAAAATAAATAAAATAAAGGTTTTTTATAATAATATTAAAAATTAGAATTAGTAATTAATTTACTAATAAAAAATGATATTAGTTTTTTAGTAACTAATTTGCTAATAAAAAACTAATACTAATAAAAAACGAAATTCATTTCATTTTTCATTTTTTCGTTTTTAGTAACTAATTTACTAATAAAAAACTAATACTAATAAAAAACGAAAAACAAAAACGAAATTAGTTTTATTACTAAGAAATTTGTTTTTAGTAACGAAATTAGTAATGAATTTACAACCCTGCTAAATTTATTCCTAAATTCATTCTTAAATTCATTACTAATTTATTATAAACCTTATAATTATTTAAAATAGCATATTATAATAATAAAATAACATATTTTTATAAAATAAAATTAAATTAAATTTATCTATTAAAATAAGCTAGTTATTTAAATTTTAAATTAGTAAGCAAGAAATTAACTAATTTAAAGCTTTTTAATTTAAAATATAAATAACTATCTTATTTTAATTATTTTAATATTTTAAACTAGTATATTATATATATTATATAATATAGTTTTATAAACTTAACTTAAATTAAATTAATATATTAAAAT
>NW_028145113.1:0-7076 GCF_050947405.1 Trichoderma evansii
CCTAGTATATTTAATTTTAATTTAATATTTTTTATTTAAATTAATTAATAATAAAGTTTTTATATATAAGTTTTTTTAAAAAATATAAATTTTAAAATTTTTATTAAGTTTTAATTTATAATTTTTTTATTATAAATTAAATTAATAATACTAATACTAGTATTATTTAATATAAAAAAAAAATTAATAATAAAATTTAATTTTATAATATTTATAATAAATTAAATAAGTAAAAAAATAGCTTTTATAAAATTAAAAGTATTAAATTAATTAAAAGTATTAAATTAATTAAAATAATTAAAATTTATTTTATATATTAAAAAAAAAATACTAATAATTAATTAAAAAATTATAATAAAAATAAAATTTAAAAAGAAATTAAAAGTTTTATATAATTATAAAATTATATTTTATTTTTAATAGCTAATTTAAGTTAAATTAAATATATAAAATTTTAATACTTATAAATTATTTATAAATACTTATAAAATATTTTATATATTAAAAACTAATTTAATTTTATATATATATATATATATATAATTAAATTAATTTTTAATATATAATTAAATTAGTAATAAAATATATTAGTTTTTTATATAAAATAAATTAGTAATAAAATAAAATTAGTTTTTTATATATAAAAAAAACTAAATTAGTTTTTAATATTAATAATAAAACTAATTTATTTTTATTTTTAATAATAAAAAACGAAATTAATTATTAGTAATAAAACTAAAAATGAAAAATGAAAAACTAATTTTATAACCCTGATTAAAAAAGATATTATTTTTTATTAGAAAAGATAATATTTTTTTATTAGCTTTATTATTATTAAATAATAAGCTTATTGTTTTAGCTTTTTTATTTTTTAAATTTAAATTAAATAAATTATTAAATATTAAAAGAATAATATTAGCTTGTAATATTTTAATTAATATAATTAATATAATAAATATATATATATATATATATATATATATAAATAAATATAATAAAATAATTATAATAAAATAAATAATAAAATAATAATTAACTTTTTTTTTTTAGTTTTTTAAAGTTTTTATTATAAGTTATTTATAAATATAAAGCTTAATAATAACAAGTAAAATTAAATAATTTAAAATTCTTTAATTAAGCTTTTAATTTAAATATACAGTTAAAAAAAATTTTATTAATATAAATAAAAAAAATATTATAATTTAAAAAAATAACTTTTAAATAATATTATTTTTATAAAAAATAAATAATTATAAGCTTATTAAATAAATAAAATAATATATATTATATATTTAATTTTAATTTAGTGTTTTTTATTTAAATTAATAAGTAATAAGATTCTTATAAATAAATTTTTTTAAAAAATATAAATTTTAAAATTCTTATTAAATTTTAATTTATAATTTTTTTTATTATAAATAAACTTAGCAGTGCTAATACTAGTGTTATTTATTAAATAAAAAGAATTATTAATAAAATTTATTTTTATAATATTTATAATAAATTAAATAAGTAAAAAAATAATATTAGTAATTTTAAAAGTATTAAATTAATTAAAATAATTAAAATTTATTTTAATTATTAAAAAAAAATTACTAATAAAACACTAATAATTATTAAAAAATTAAAAAAAGAATAAAATTTAAAAAAAACTTATAAGCTTTATATAATTAAAAAACTAATTTAAATTAAAAATATATATAAGATTTTAATACTTATAAATAACTTATAAATACTTATAAATTAATTATATATATAAAAAATAAATTTAATAAATTTAATAATAAAATAAATTTTATTTTATTACTAATTTATTTATATATAAAAAATAAATTTAATAATTAAATTAGTTATATTAATAAAAAACTAATTTAATTATTAATTTTACTAATAAAAAAATTAAATTAGTAATAAAACTAATTTAATTTTATTATTAAAGTAAAGAAAACTAATAAAATTTATTATTAATAATTAAAAATGAAATTAATCTTAGTTACTAATTTAATTATTAAAAAACTAGTAACTAATTTTATAACCTTGTATATAACTGCTAGTTTTATTTATTTTTATAGTTTTTTTAGTATTTTTTTTTTTAAAAAATAAATTATAATAACTATCTTTTATATAACTTATTTTATTATAATAAGTGTATTTTAATATTTTTATTAAAATTAAAGTTTTATTATTAATTAGCGCAGGTTTTTTTTAAGCTATTAAAGCCTGTATATTAAATATATTACTTTTTTATTTTATTTTTTTTACCTTAGCACTTTATATTATATTATTTAATATTAAAAACACTTTTATATTATAACTTATTTAGAAGTTTATGTATTTAATAAGGTATTATTTACCTAGGCTATTAATAAACTTTAAAATAAAGTAATTTAAAAGCTTATATTTACTGCTTACTTATATAAACTTCTTTTATATAATTTTAATTTTTTATATAAATTTTTAAATAAATTTTAATAATATAAAAGTATATTTTTTTTATTTTTTATATATTATTTATAATATTTTAAATTTAAATTTTTAAAATTCTTTTTTAGCCTGTTAAAATACTTTTTTAATTATATTTTTTTTAATTATTATTTTACTTAATATAATTAAAAATATTATTTTTAAAATTTTAATATATTACTACTATTTTTTTCTAGATTTTTAATTAACTTTTTAAAACTTTATCTTTTATATTATAAATATTTAAAAAATTCTCTGCTTTTATTAAATTAATAACTAGTTTTAATTATTATTTTTAAATTAAATAGTTTTTTTTTTATTTAAATATAAGAGAAAATAAAAACTTAATATATTAATAAAAATTAAATTAATTACTAAGCTTATTAAAATACCTTGGTTTTTAATAATAATATTATCTCTAGTATTACTTTTTTATTATAATATATTATATATTAAATATTATAAAGCTAGAATTAAGTTTATTTATAATATATAAATTTATAATTATAAATATTAGTATTATTTAATAATAATCAGGGTTGTAAATTAGTTACTAATTTAATTACTAAAGATTAATTTTTTAATAATTAAAATTTTTATAATTAAAATTTTAGTTTTTAATTTAATTAATAGCCTAACTAAAACTAAACTAAAATTTTAATTAATTAATTAATAATTAGTAATTAAAATTAAAAAACTAATTAATTAAAATTTTAATTATTAATTAACTAATTTTTTTTATAATAAAATTTTAATATTTAATTTAATAACTTTATTTTATATATTTTATAATAAAAATAATATTATTATTATTTTATTTATAATATATTATTATATAAAAATATTAAAAAGATTATATTATTATTATATAAGCTAATATTAAATAATTTAGTTTTTTTTATATTAATTAATTAATTTTAAGCCTGTTAATTTTATAAATTTTTTATTTTTAATATTATTAATTTATTTTTTAATATATTTAATAATAAAATAATATATAATATATAACTTTTATTATAATTTAATAATTATTCTATTAAAAAATTATAAAAAAATTATATAAATTAATAATTAATTATTTTAATTATTTTTTTTTAAATATTTAATTTTAAGCTTTTTAAAATCTTTTATCTAGCTTTTTAATAATATTATTTCTTTAACTAGACTAGGCTTTAGCTTATTTTTAAATTTAGTTATAATATTATTAAACATAAAAAAAATACTTTTTATAATAGCAGAAGTAGTAAAAATAATTAAATAACACCTTGCTAAAATAAATAATAAAGGAAATCTATTATTATTTATTTTTTAATAATTTAAAAGGTTTTCTTATATTTATTATATTAATAAATAATTAAATATAAAATAATAATAAAATAACTTATATTTTTTTTTATAAGGCTTTTATTTTAATATAATAATAATTTATTATTTTTATTATTATTATTAATACTTAAATAAAATTTTTTATTAAAATTTAATAAATAATTATTATTAAGGCTATTATTATTATTATTATTATTATTATTATAATTAAAATTTTTAGCTAATTTATTAAAAGATAAATTAATTAAATTAGTAATTATTTTAAGCCTGTTTATTTTTTTTTTAATTTATAATAAAATTAATATATAATATAATAATAAATAATAAAATAATAATAAATTTACTTATTATATTTAATTTTAATTAAATTAATAATATTTTTATTAATATTATTATAAAAAAATAATAAGCTGTTTTTTTTAAAATAAATATTTTTAAATCTAGAATTTAAAAATAAATTAAAAAAATAAGGTTTATAATTAATTAAATTAAATAAAATTAATTTCTTAAGAAAATATTTTTTTAATTTATTTATTTTAAATTTAATAGCTTTTATATAAATATTATAATAAAAAGCTTATAATAAATTAATAAATAATATAATATAATAAATAAAAAATTTACTATTTTAGATCTTGTAAGAATATTTAAATAATATTTTAATAAGATTTTTAGCTTATTATATATTTTATAAATATATTATAAAGCTATAAGAATTATTATATAAAACTAGCCTTATAATTTAATAAAAGGCTTTAAAAAAATAAGAAATATATTTTTTAATTCTTTTAAAACCTCTTATTTAATTTTAGTAAAAAATAACTATATAATTATTAATAATTTTAATATATTATAAATAAAATTATATAATAAATAAATACCTTTTAAAATTTTTTATTTTTAATATTTAAAAAATAATAATTTAATACTTTTTTTTAAATTAATTAAAATATTAAATATATAATAAATTAAATTTTAATAAGTTATATTATTTATTTAAATTAGTGTTTTTTATTTATATAAATAATATAATATACTTAATAAAATTTTTTCTTTATTATAATTAATAAGCATTTTTTTATTTTTTTTAGCTTTTAATATACTATTACTTAATAAATTATTAAGTTTTATTATATATTTAATTAAAATTATAATTTATTTTAATTAATTTATTAAATTTATTATTATTAATTATTTAATAATTAATAAAATAATATAAATAAAATAAATAACTTACTATTATAATTAATATTATTAATTTACTTATTTTTATTTTTATTATTATTATTATTATATAAATGTAAATTTATATATTTAGATAATAATAAGCTTAAATTAGCGCTAGATCAGGGTTGTAAATTCATTACTAATTTTATTATTAAAAACTAATTTCTTAATAATAAAACTAATTTTATTTTTTAAATTAGTAATAAAACTAATTTTATTTTTTATTTTTTATTTTTTATTAGTATTAATTTTTTATTAGTAAATTAGTTATTAAAAATAAAATTATTTTTTATTAATAAATTAATTACTAATTTTATTTTAATTATTTTATATTATTATTTTTTATATATATATTTTCTAGCTCTTTAAAATCTTTAATTTAGCTTTTTAATAATATTATTTTTTTAATAAAACTAGGCTTAAGCTTATTTTTTAATTTAATTATAATATTATTAGAAATAAAAAAAATATTTTTTATAATAGCAGATATAATTAAAATAGTTAAATAATACCTAGTTAAAATAAATAATATAAAAAATTTAATAAAATTTAATTTTTAATAATTTAAAAAGTTTTCTTATAATAAAATTAATAAATAAATAAATAAAAAATATATATAATTATAAAAAAAACTTATAATTTTTTTAATAAGGTTTTTTTTTAAATATAATATTATTTTATTTTTATTATTATTATTAACTTTTAAATAAAATTTTTTATTAAAATTTAATAAATTTAAATTATAATTAATATTTTTATTATTTTTATTATTATTAGTATTATTATTATTATTATTAAAATCCTTAGCTAATTTATTAAAAAATAAATTAATAAAATTATTAATTATAATAAGTTTATTTATTTTTTTAAATATTTTATTTAAAATTATTAGTAAATATAATAAAAATAATATAATAAAATAACTTATAAATTATATATTTTTTTATTAAATTTATTATATTAATATTTAAGTTAAAATAAAAATATAATAATTTATTTTCTTTAAAATAAATATTTTTAAATTAAAAATTTAAAAATAAATTAAATAAAAAAGGCTTATAATTATTTAAATTAAAAGAAATTAATTTCTTAAAAAAATATTTCTTTAATTTAAATAATCTAGATTTTATAATATTTATAAATAATTTATAATAATTAATTTATTAAAATTAGTAAATAATATAAAATAAATAAATAAATAATTTATTAAATTATTTATAAGTAAATTATTAGTATATTTTTTATATAATAAATTTAACTTATTATATATTTTATAAATATATAATAAAACTATAAAAATTATTATATAAAATTAGCCTTGTAATTTAATAAAAAGCTTTAAAAAAACTAGAAATATATTTTTTAGTTTTTTTAAAGCTTTTTATTTTATTTTATTTAAATATAATTAAAATTTATTAATAAATAAATAAAATATATAAAAAATAAAATAAATATTTTTTTAAATTCTTTATTATTAGTATATTTATAATAAAAATATAAAGCTTTTTTTAAATTAATAAAAGTATTAAGTATATAATAAATTAAATTTTAGTAAGTTATATTATTTAATAAATAAATTAGTTATTATAATTATATTATTAATAAAATAAAATAAAATAAATACTATACTTAAAGGAATTTTTTTTTATTATAATTAGAAGTTATTTTATTTTCTTTTTTAGCTTTTATTATTCTTTTAATTAATAAAAAACTAAGCTTTTAAATATATTTAATTAAAAATATAAGCTATTTAATTTAATTTATTAAATTTATTTATTATTAATTATTTATTATATAATAAAATAAAATAAAATAAAATAAAATAAATAACTTACTATTAAAAACAAGATTTTTATTTTTATTTTTTATTTTATTATTATTATTATATAAATTATTATTTATATAATTTAATAAAAATAAATTAAAAGCTAAATTAAATATATAATCTTTTAATATATTTTAAGCTATTAAATTAATAATATATATTATATATTTAATATTATTTATAAATTCTTTTTTATAAGCTTTTTTATAAGCTTTTTTAAAAAAATTTATAAATA
>NW_028145111.1:0-5852 GCF_050947405.1 Trichoderma evansii
ATTATATTATTATATTAATTTTAAATAAAATAATTAAATAAAACTTTTTTTAATTATATAATTTTTATATAATAATATAAAATTAAAATTTATAAGTAAATTACTATTTTTTATTAATTATAAATTTAAATTTAAAATTTATAAATTATTTAAATAAAAAAAAAATATTAAAAAAATTATTATTAAAATTAAAAATATAATTAAATTATATAAAAAATTAAAAATATAATTTAAATTTATATATTAAAAAATAATTAAATATATAAATTAATATAAGCTTAAAAAATTAAATTTTTTTAAAAAAAAATATAATTTAATTATTATAATATATATATAATAATTAATAAGTAAATATTAAAATAAATAAATTAAATAATAAATTAAATTTTAAAAAATTTAATTTTTATAAAATTTTAAAAAAAATTAAAAATATTAATTATAAATTTAATTTTTTTAAAAAATAAAAAAAATAAAAAAACTTATTTATTTAATTTTTTATATATTATTATTAAAAAAAATATTAATTAATAAAAATATTAAAAAAAATATTTAAAATAAAAATATTAATAAAAATTAAAAAAAAATATAAAATATAAAATATTAATATTATAAAAATAAAAAAAAATAATAAATAATATTATTATATATAATAAAAAAAAATATAAAAAAAAAAAATATAAATATTTATTAAATATTTTAAAAATATAATAATATTAATAAAAATTTTGTATTAAAATTTAAAAATTTTATTAATAATAAATTTATTTTTAATATTTTTAAATAATTTATAAGTTTAAAAAAATAAAAATATTTTTAAAAAAATTTATTTTAAATTATAATATATTAATTTAATAAATAACTTTTATTTTCTTTTATTTAATTTAATTTAACTTTTTAAAATTATTAATATTATATATAATAATATATATTATTATTTTTAATTATAATTATTTTTATTTATAAATATATTTAATTTTTATATTAATAATTTTATATTTTTTTTTAATTTTTTTAAAATATTTTTAAATTTAATATAAAAAAAAAAAATACTTTTTTTTAATTATATATAAAAAAAAATAAGTATTATATAATAATTTATTATTTTTTATATATTTAATATTTAAAAAAAATAATATTTTTTTATTTAAATAATAAATATAATTTTTTATTTTAATAAAATAAAATAAAATAATTTTTAAAAAATATTATAATATTTAATTTTAAAATAAAACTTTTTATAAATACTTATCATAATTATTAATAAAAAAAACTTAAAAATATTAAAAAATAAAAAAAATTAATAAAAAAATAAGTAAAAGTAAATATTTATATTTAAATTATTAAAGCTTTAAAAATAAAATTAATAAAAAAAGAGTATTATATTATAATTTAACTCTTATAATTTTAATAATAAGCTTACAAGGTAAATACTTATAAATTAATTATAATTTATAAATTAATTAAATTAAAATTAAAAATTAACTTTTTAATTTATTATTAAATTAATAAATAATATATTAATTTTTTAAAAAAAATTAAAATATAAATTTTTAATTTTATTTAATTAATTAAATATATATATATATATATTTTTTTATTTAAATAATTTAAAGAACTAGTTATTAATATATTAATTATAATATAATTAAAATATAATTTATTAAATTTTATTAATTTTAATAGTAATTAAATATTATTACTTATTATTATTACTTATAAAATTTTAAATTATTTTATTAATATAAATTTAAATTTTAAATTTATTTTTTAAAAATCTTTTATATTATTAATTTTATTTAAAAATCTAGTAACTAAATTATTATAATTTTAATAATTATTATTTTTTTAAAAATATAATTATTTTAATTATTATTATTAATTTTTAAATAATTTTTAATATTTTAATAATTATTTTAATTTTTTATTTTTATTAATTTTAATTTTAAATTTTTTAAATTTTTTTTAAATTTTTTTTTAATATTTTATTATTATATTCATAATAAATTTATTAATTATTATTTTAATATTTATTTATTTTTTTTAGTTTTTTTTAAATTATTTAATATAATATTTTAACTTATTTATATATTTATTAAATTTAATTTAAATATTTATTATTATTTAAATATATAAATTTATATTTATATAATAATAATAATAAAAATGAAAATAAGTAAATTAATAATACTAATTATAATAGTAAGTTATTTATTTTATATTATTTTATTAACAGGGTTATAAAATTAGTTTTTTATTTTTTATTTTTTATTTTATTTAAATAAAACTATTTGTTTTTTATTAATAAAAAACAAATTTTATTAATTTTCTTTAGCTTACTAATAAAATTAATTTATTTTTATTTTTTATTAATAAAAAATAAATAGTTTCATTTAAATAAAAAACTAATTTAAAAAATAATTTAATTATTAATTTAATTAATTTAAAAAATTAATTTTTATAATTATATTAATTATTTTATAATTATAAGATTTATAAAAGTTTTAAAATTAGCTAAGTAATAGGTTTTTTTTAAAAATTAAATTTTTTATATATATAAATTTTTTATTATAATATTAATATTATTTTATTAAAATATATTATAAATAATATATATATTAGTTAATATATATTTATATATATTAAAAATAAATTTAATATAAATATTTTTATAAACTAATTTAATTATATTTAAAATTTATTAAAAAGCTTTTATAAAATTTAATTATATAATTCCTGCTTATATAAAATAATTATATAATATTAAATAATTATATAATAAAATATATATTATTAATAATATTATAAGCTATTATATTAATTTATAATTATTTTATTTAAGCTTAAAATTACAAAACTAATAATTTTAATAACATAAGCACTAAAATTTAATATTAAATAATAATAATTTTATACTATAATTTATAATATAATTTATTATTAATTAATATAAGCTTATTTTATTATAAATAATAACTTTTTTCTTTTATTTTTTATAATTATTTTAAATTTAATTATTTAATTTTATAAGTTATTTATTTATTAAAACTTTATTACTTATTAATTTAAATAAAAAAAAAATAAAAGTTAAATATATAATATTAATTATTTTATTTATTATTTTTATATATATATTTTATAAGTTTTTTTTTATTAATTATTATAATTATAATTATTTATTTATAATTTAAGTTAAAGGATTTAAATTTTTTAATTTAGCTTAGTATTATTATATTAAATATCTTGTAATAGCTTATAATAAAATATTAAAAAAATTAAAAAAAAAAATATATTATTTATTTTATTTATATTTTAATAATTTTTATATAACTAATAATTATTATAAAAGCTAATATTATTTTTTTAATAAATACTATTTTATTTAATTTAAATAAGTAAAATATAAAACTTAAAATAAATATATTTAAGTTTAATAAAAATAAAGTTTTAAATAAAATATTATATTTTTTAATTAAAAATAATCTTTTTTTTAATATTATATTTTTTAATTTTTTTAATAAATTATTATTTTATTATAATAAATAAGTTATTTTATTATTTTTTATAAATATATATATTTATTAATATTTTTTTTATTAGTAAGTATATTATAATTAATTAAGTTAATATAAAAACTATATTAAAAAATAATTATAATAAAACTTTATTAAATTTAAATATATAAATTAAAGCTAATATAAAAAATTATAAAACTTTTTTTATAACTTTTAATATTTAAATTTTAAATAATTAAAATTCTTATTTAAATATTATTTTAATATATATTAATATTAAATTTAAATTAAAATATAAATTAATAAGTATTTATTATTTTATTATTTATTATTTATTATTTATTTTATTAATTTATTATAAGTTTTATTAAATTATTAAAAAGTTATACTAGAATTTATATTTTTTAATAATTTAATAAAACTTTAAAAAATTATTTTTATTTATTAAATATAAATAATATATTTAAATAAATTATTTATTATTTATTATTTATTATTTAAATTAAATTATAATTATTAATTTATTTATTAGTATTATAAGAAATAATACTTATAATAATAATATATTTATAAATTTTTTTAAAAAAACTTATAAAAAAGCTAATAAAAAAAAATTTAAAAATAATATTAAATATATAATATATATTATTAATTTAATAATATAAAATATATTAAAAGATTATATATTTAATACTAATTCAAATTTATTATTATTTAAATATATAAATTTATATTTATATAATAATAATAATAAAAATGAAAATACTAAATTTGATAATATAAATTATAATAGTAAATTATTTTTTATATATTATTTTATTATTTATATTATAAAAAACTAATAATAAAATAAATTTAATAAATTAATTAAAGTAAATAATATTTTTAATTAAATATATATAAGAGCTTATTAATTTATTAAATAATAGTATATTAAAAATTAAAAAAAATAAAAAAATTCCTATTAATTATAATAAAAAAAAAATTCCTCTAGGTATTTATTTAATATTTATTTATTATTAAATTTTTACTAATTAAAATAAATAATATAATTAAATAAAATTTAACTTATTATATATTTAATATTTTAATTAATTTAAAAAAAGCTTTAGATTATTATTTTTTAAATATTAATATTAAAAAATATTAAAAAATATATTTTTTTTTAATATTTTATTATTATTATTTTATTAATTATTTATATAATTATATTTTAATAAAATTAAATAAAAAATATTAAAGAAATTAAAAAATATATTTATTATATTTTTAAAGCTTTTTATTAAATTACAAGGTTAGCTTTATATAATAATTCTTATAGCTTTATTATATATTTATAAAATATATAATAAATTAAAAAAATTATATAAAAATTATATTAATAATAAGGATTTTAATTTAATAAGTTATATTAAATATATTATTTTATTTTATTTATTAATTTATTTTAAGCTTCTTTTTATAATATTTATATAAAAGTTATTAAATTTAATTTAAATAAATTAAAAAAGTGTTTTTTTAAAAAATTATTTTATTTTAATTTAAATAATTATAAGCTTTTTTTTTTTTAATTTATTTTTAAATTTTAAATTTAAAAATATTTATTTTAAAGAAAATCAATTATTATATTTTTATAATAATATTAATAAAAATATTATTAATTTAATTAAAATAAAATATAATAAATAAGTTAATTATTTTATTTTATTTAATTTTTTATATTAATTTTATTATAAATTAAAAAAAGAAATAAACAGGCCTGATATAATTATAAATCTAGTTAATTTATTTTTTAATAAATTAATTAAAGATTTTAATTATAATAATAATAATAATAATAATAATAGCCTTACTAATAATTATTTATTAAATTTTAATAAAGAATTTTATTTAAAAATTAATAATAATAATAAAAAAAATAAAATATTATTATATAAATTAAAAAGCCTTATAAAAAAAAATATAAATTATTTTATTATTATTATTATAAGCTTATTTATTAATAAAATAATTATAGGAAAATCTTTTAAAATACTAGAAAATAAATAATAATAAATTTCTTATTTTATTTATTTTAATATAATATTATTTAGCTATTTTTATTATATTTACTATTATAAAAAGCATTTTTTTTATTTTTAATAATATTATAATTAAATTTAAAAATAAGCTAGAGCCTAGTTTAATTAAGAAAATAATATTATTAAAAAGCTAGATTAAAGATTTTAAAGAACTAGAAAATAAGTATTTTAAAGAAAATAACTTAAAATAATTATTATATAATTTAATAATTTATATAAAATTATAATAGTTAAATATTATAAATATATAATATATAAT